>NC_079914.1:1718522-1758670 GCF_024868665.1 Triplophysa rosa
CTCTCCACCACAAGCCAACAACCAAAATATTCAAATACACCCATATTTATAAAGTATGTGACGTCGCTCTATCTTCTGACTCCTCCTCTGCTTTTTGCTCCCTTTCCACCAATCACCATACGCCACGTTTATCTGCGTAGTTCCTGAAAAATAAACCTTCTCAAAACATACATCCTGTGGTCGGTCTCTAGTATTGAGGAATGTTCTCCAGGGGCACCCTCCCCCAAGGAGTGGTCTCCTAAAAACAGTTTATTGTGGCCGGACAACACACCAACATTCTTAACATTCTTTTAGTAAAAAGAAAACACTTAATCATCTAATGTTTTTAATTATATAGCGTTGTTTCTTAATCCTATGATTCATTAAAACACATCAGAACTCATGATTATACTTAGAACATATACAGTGGATTGATTCATAACATTTATTTTTCTTTGTGACTCTTTATATGTGTGTGTGTTTATCTAGATAATTTACGACTCCAACCCCCAACTTTCTCTGTTTTCTTTGTTTGCCCAGGAACTTTCCACTGAGTGAAATAGAAAGCACATGACAAAAACACACAGCTTAATGAAACAAATGAAAGAAAACACTTATTGATTATATTGATATTTAAATCATACTTTTATCTAAAAAATATTCCCACACTAATTTGAGGAAGTGCTCCCTCGAGACAGTTTCATATCGCAAGACATGTCAAAATACTTTCAGTAAAAAACACTCAATCATATAATACTTTGATTATGCAGCGTTGCTTCTTAATCCTATGTTTCAATAAAACACATCAAAACTCATGATTATACTTAAAACATATGCAATGGATTAATTCATAACTCTGTGTGTGTGTTAGTTGGTTAGACTCGTCAAAACGAGCTGTGATGATTCTGCACGTACACACAGTCAACTTCCTCTCCTGCGGTTAAGCCAGTTTCCTGTTTTTCAAACAGTCTACTGCTTGACAGAACTTTTCACTGAGCAACACAGCAAGCACATTTAAACAAACACAATGCAATGATTATTAATGAAATTCACTTATTGATTATATAGCAATTACTTCATACTCATATTCTGAATAATATTTCCCACAATTCCTTTGTAAATGAGGCACATGTTGAATCTGGATTTACAGAGAAACTGAGATTTAAAAGCAATGCGGTGCTGCCAATATCGGATCCAACCGGAATCTTATGCAACTAAAAAATATGTACGATGTGTCACTATTGCTTTGTTATAGATCGCTTTATATGTCCTGATTATGAGTAACCTACGTGTCTAATCAAGTTTACAGAAGGCTCCAACTAAGCATGTAGCTTTTCAAACAGACACTGTCATGGTCCTGCCTTCTTGTTCAGGATTTTCTAGTCTTGTGGCAGGATCGTCACAGATCCCTTATGTTTAGTGTGAGAAAGCCATGGGGTGTTTATCTTTTGACACTCCATGTGTTTTCTCGTGTCTCGTCATTGGCCCCGCCCCTCTCGTTTCCTGTATTACTTCCCGGCCGTGTTTCATTACAATGAAACACGGCCGGGAAGTAATACAGGAAACGTGAGCGTTGCACAGCTTTCCTGTGGCTCAGTGGTTAGAGCATGGCACTAGCAATGCCAAGGTCATGGGTTCAATGCCAAGGTCATGGGTTCGATCCCAGGGGATTGCACATAGTCAGAAACAAATGTTTAGTACAACGCAAGTCGCTTTGGATAAAAGCAGTGGGCGTTTACTTCCAAATCTTCAATGTGGCCCTGATCTACAGCCGGCCTCAAAACCAGGGTGGAAAAAAGCCTATTACTTTTAGATTTTGATGTTTTGGAATGTAAAAACCACGTGAACATCATAAGTAGACCTCAGACAACAGTATAAAATCATTTAAAAAAGAGCAGTTCATGACACATTTAAAAAGTGCATTTTGTAGTTTTAATATCTAGCTATTGTGTGAAGTGCTTAAAGAGTCAAATGGCATGAATACGTGTTTTTCTGTGTCTTTAGTGTGTTATAAGTTGCCCATACATGTATTAGACATGTAAAATTGCAAAAATGTAAGTGTCGGAACAAGAGATGCATTCTATCTTAAAGCGAATGCTCACCCAGACCTGCCTGAAACAGTTCGTGTAACCACACCCCCACAAATCTATGTCAGTTCGTGGTATGATTTGACCAAGACCGCCAAAATGTATATGCAAGTAAGATGGGCGTAGCTGTCTGCACAATTGCTTTGAACATGATGTTCCAAATATGGTAAGAGGCGTTACATTTCCGTCAAATGCTTGATGTATTCGACCAATCACTATGCACTGGTTAACTGGCCAATCATAGCACACATCGTTTTTCAGAGCGATGAGCGTTGTAAAAAATCTGCGCGTTTCAGAGAAGTGGGGCAAAGAGTAGATACAAACATGCATGGTATGTGGAAATACAGCGTTTTTTAACCTTAAATCGTGTATACACATTGCACACATAGCTCTAACCGGACCTAGTGCTCCAAACGTGGTAACTCCCCCTCCGTGGGCTGTTCCGTCTGATGTATCCTCATGAATGAGGATCCTCATGTCGAGAGACCGACAGAAAGGTAACGTCTTGGTTACGGATGTAACCTCAGTTCCCTGATGGAGGGAATGAGATGTTGTGTCCTTTATGCCACAACGCTGGCCGCCCACCCCAGCGGTCGGGGGGATGCTTCAGGCTCCTCAGACCAAAAGGTGAATGAATGAGCACGCCGGCTTCCCTCTTATACCCGGACATCCAGGGAGGAGTCCGGCATGCAAATTTCATTCGCCAATTTTCATTGGCCTTTTCTAAATACTCAGAAGATGATAGGTTCTCAAGACAAACCCCAATCTGTCGGTTCGACACAACGTCTCGTTCCCTCCATCAGGGAACTGAGATTACATCTGTAACCAAGAGGTTTCATCTTCTGACTCTCGTGTTCCAGGAAGAGCTGTTGCTGGAAAAAGGAGTGAAGAAACTGTGGTTTCCAGTGGAGGTGTTTTCTTTACAATGTAAATTTCATTCGATTTTAATAGTTATTAGACTCTACTTGTTATCAGCATTTGTTTACACCGTGGCATTTTCAAGAGTTTTTCCCCAATGACAATTGAAGTGTCTTGAGACAAAGAGCCGGTTTTAAAGGAAACACCAGAAGGTTGACAGTTTAGAGATGTGCTCTTAAACCGCTTGATATCTGGTGGTTTTTGGCTATACAAACCAAAGATACAGTGTCATGCAATCATGCGCAACATTTATTAACTGTCTTGATTCCCTGTGACTCTTAAAACCCTGATAGCCTTGATGTGCCATAAATTTTGGTTTCTACCTTCGTACTCAAAATGTAGCTTTGAGTGGAGTTTTAAGGGATGTAGGATGTTTAAACATGGAGTAATTGAACTAGTTTAAGATGTTTGGGGTTTCTGTAAAACAAGGCCATAGAATAATTAAGTGATGGTTCACCTAAAAATTCTGTCATTTAGTCACTCTATAGTCATTACAAACCTTTGAATTTCTACCACAGAACAAAAGATGTTTTGAGGAAAGTTGTTAACCAAACCGCACTGACCCCCATTCACCTCTATTGGATGGTCACAACCAATGCAAATTAATGGGGGCCAGTTAACAAAATTCTTCAAAATATCTTTTGTGTTCTGCAGAAGAAAGTCATCAGGTTTGAAATGACAAGAGTGTGAGTAAATGATGACAGAGTTTTTATTTTTGGGGTGAATATCACCAAGTCTAAACTGACATCTAAATTCATATGTTTATATAGCTGTAAATTCTAATATGGTCATGTTAATTTTTGCTAAATAGACTACATTTTTTTGTGTTGAGATGCTGAATTGTAAAATTACTACAATAAGGTCTCGATCATTAATGTTGTCTTGTCTATAACCCAGAGGTTGTGTTCATCTGCCACTCCTATTAAGTCCATTTCATTTAACGGTGTAGTGTACAGATTAAGCTCAAGTTTAACCATGAGCAATCACTAGTACGCCATTGAGCCCACAATACTTAAAATGACATTCGCAAACCCATTTACTTTCATTATATGACATACTTTTGAGGGAAACCAACAATGTTTTTTATATAGGGTCTTGATCTTAATGATTATAATTATTGATTAGATTGAAAAATAAGACTGCTCTGTGATGATAGCAAAAAACATTTGAGATGTGCAGCAACGTTTGGAACAATAAGTGCACAATTATTAGAAAAAAGCAAGAATGAAGCATATCACTCCTAAATGACACTGTGGTGAAAGCAGAGGATACTAAAACAGTCCTGTAGCTCAGTGGTAAGAGCATGATGCTAACAACACCAAGATCATGGGTTAGAGCCCTGGGAATTGCACATACTTAGAAACAAATGTATAGGATAATGCAATGTAAGTCGCTTTGGATAAAAGCCTATGCTGAATGCCTAAATGTAAAACGTAAGGAAATTTATATGAAGTTGTAAAATAGTTACAAATTGCCATGAGATTGGGTTGGTGTACAACAATTACAATACTACAAGAGCATGGGCATCAGAACAGTATGTGAGTGGGACAGGACCCACCCACTTTTTAAGACAGATGATATTGGACCCACTTATTTCTATCAGCTCATATGGCTGTTCACTTTTTAGAGCGCCGTCAGTCAAATACGTTCCACTTGAGGAATATCTTAAATTAAAGTCCATTCCACATTTTACCTACTGCGTTGTCTTCCACATAGAGGGTATGCATTGACATCACTTTCCCACGTGAACATGTTGGGACACGCTCCCCTGGGTGGCAAAACACCCAGCAAAATGGCTGAGGAGAATAGGTGAAAGAGAAACAGGGACTAAAACACGCAATTATTTGCTGAAATTACAACCAGCAGAAATCGACAGTGATCCTTACCACATTCCTATGACTTACAAAGGAATCAATTCAATTCAATTCAATTGTATTTATATAGCACTTTTCACAATGTGCATTGTTCCAAAGCAGCTTTACAGGAGCAAATAAGAAAAACACAGAAAGGTAAAACACAGCACAGTGCATGGTGTTTATAGACTAAGCAAGATCATTATAATAAATAATATCTACTAAATAAATGAATAAATAAATAAATGCAGTCTCCCGGTGAGCAAGCCAACACTGCACTGCTGTGGCGAGGAACCCAAACTCCAATGATGAATAAACCTCGGGAGAAACCAGGCTCAGCCGGGAGGGCCAGATCTCCTCTGACGTGTCATAGCTGCACTCAGTGACCCCGACCAAAGCCACCGAGCAAATGTCCACGAAGAACAGGGAGAGCCCACGAGCCGCGACCCAGGAAGCCCCACCCGCCCAAACCGTGCAGGTCCAACTCGGTCCCATTCCGCAATCAACAACAGACAACAGAGGAACAACCAGGGAAAAATAGTAATGGCATAATTAACTTTATTCCTCTGTTGTCCGACATCGACCACAACAAGACCAACCAGACCAGACCCACACAGTCCCAACAAATGAAACGCCCCAAACCACAACCAACAAGCCCCCCCACTCCCCACAAACACCCACCCAGTAACCTCCTATCAAAGTCACTGAGTGCAGCTATAACTTCAAATGTGATGTAAATTTAGCATTAAATACCAAGTATTGTAAATTTAGCATTAATGTGACAAGTAGTCCGTCTTTGCTCTTGGAATTGTCTGAGCTGGGCCGGTCAGATGGTTGCTTTTCTCTTGGGTGGTGATGGAATTGCCTTGGATGGAGCTGGGATGGTCAGTCAGTCCGCAGGCTCTCGCAAAAGGATGGCACGGGATTTTCCGATGTAGCTGGCGTAATCTCTAGTTGGGGATGGACATATGACGTTCATCTGGGCCTGGCGGAATCTCTCCCTACATCGGGATGGGCATCCCGAGGCGAGGGCAGAAAGAGAATAATTAGCGTAGCTGCTCTTCATTAACTATGTATTAAGTGAATGCTTGGCTGAAAATATGTGTCTTTAATCTAGATTTAAATTGGGAGAGTGTGTCTGACCCTCGAATAGTATCGGGAAGGCTATTCCAGAGTTTAGGTGCTACATATGAGAAAGCTCTACCCCCTTTGGTGGATTTAGTTATTCTAGGTGTTATCAAAAGTCTGGAGTTTTGAGATCTTAGAGAGTGTGATGGGTTGTAGTGTGGTAGAAGGTCTGTTATGTAGGTAGGGGCTAAACCGTTTAAGGCTTTATAAGTAATTAAAAGAACTTTAAAGTCAATACGATACTTAATGGGTAACCAGTGAAGGGTTGATAACATTGGGGTTATGTGATCGTATTTTCTGGACCTGGTTAGAACTCTGGCAGCTGCATTCTGAACTAACTGTAGTTTGTTTATTGATTATGCAGGACAACCACTAAGCAGTGCATTACAGTAGTCAAGTCTTGAGGTCACAAATGCATGAATAAGCTTCTCTGCGTCAGCCACACATAAAATATTTCGCAATTTGGCAACATTTCTAAGGTGGAAGAAGGCTATTTTTGTGACATTTGAGATGTGATTTTTAAATGACAGGTTGCTGTCTAATAGAACGCCTAGGTCTTTATAATAATAATAATAATTCAATTATTTGTCAAGTATGATGACCCATACCCGAAATGTGACTCTGCATTTAACCCATCCAGAGAGTAGTGAACACACGCACAGCAAGTGGTGAACACACGTACACCCGGAGCAGTGGGCAGCTATCACTGCAGCGCCCGGGGAGCAAGTAGGGGTAAGGTGCCTTGCTCAAGGGCACCTCAGTCATTACCCGCCGGCCCTGGGGATCGAACCGGCAACCTTCTGGTCACGAGTCTGACTCTCTAACCATTAGACCTCAACTTGTAGGTTATAATGCGAAATACGCTGCTCACGTGTCTTTGGTCCGATAAGTAATATTTATATTAAGTAATAGTTTTATTAGAATTTAAAAGAAGGAAATTACAAGTCATCCAATGTTTTATATCTTCGATGCACTCTGCCAATTTGGATAGCTGGAAGGAATCATCTGGTCTTGATGAGATCTATAGCTGAGTATCATCTGCATAACAGTGGAAGCTAATTCCATGTTTTCTAATAATGTTTCCAAGGGGCATCATGCATATGGAGAATAGCAAGGGTCCTAAAACTGATCCCTGAGGTAATCCATAATTTACTTGCGTTATATTTGATGATTCCCCATTTAAATGGACAAATTGATGTCTGTCTGATAAGTAAGATCTGAACCATTGTAGTGCCTGTCCCTGAATACCGGTATAATTGTGTAAGCGATCTAGAAGTATTTTATGGTCTACAGTATCGAACGCAGCACTAAGGTCAAGCTGGACTAGGAGTGTGATGTTACCTTTATCTGATGCTATAAGCAGGTCGTTTGTAATTTTAACGAGCGCAGTTTCAGTACTATGATGCGGTCTAAAGCCTGACTGGAATTTTTCGTGTATGTCATTATTTTGTAAGAAAGATCACAACTGAGTGGACACTACTTTTTCTAGTATTTTAGACAGGTAAGGGTGATTTGAAATTGGTCTATAGTTTCCTAGTTCATTGGGGTCTAATTTTGGTTTCTTGATAAGTGGCTTAATGACGGCCAGTTTAAAGGGTCCTGTGACTTGGCCTAGATTTATTGACGAGTTGATAATGTTATAAATGGGCTCAATTGCAACTGGTAATAACTCTTTTAATAATTTAGTTGGTATGGGGTCTAATAAGCAAGTTGTAGGTTTAGATGTTGCAATAAGTTTAATTAAATCTTCCTGTTTTATAGGTGAAAAACAGTGTAGCCTTTCTTTTGGGGTTGGTACTAATTTATAGGACAGACTTGGAGGTTGAGTTTTTACTATTTTGTCTCGTATGTTTTCGATTTTCTCTGTAAAAAAATTCATGAAATCATTGCTACCAAGGTGCGGCGGAATACCCAGGTCAGGTGAAGTCTGTTTATTTGTTAGTTTAGCAACTGTTCTAAATAAAAACCTTGGATTGTTTTTGTTAGTTTGTGTTAGAGGTTACGGAGGTGCTCAGCCTTTTCTGCTTTTAGTGCCTTTATAACAGTTTGCACTCTCTTTCCACGCAATTTTAAAGACCTCTAATTGGGTTTGTTTCCATTTGCTCTCCAGTTTACGTGTTTCTCTTTTAAGGGCGCGAGTGGTGCTATTGTACCATGGTGCTACGTTTTTCTCATTCATCTTTTTTGACTTCATAGGTGCGACAGCTTCTAATGTATTAGAGAAAATAGTGCCCAATTTGCTGGTCATGTCATCGAGCGATTCTGTATTTTTTGGTATGGTTACTAAAGGAGTCAGATCTGGCAAGCTCTTTGCGAAACTATCTTTAGTATTCGAGGTAATTGTTCTACCCTGCCAATAACGAGTTAAACGACTGATTTCTGCAGTGCGCAGTGTACATGTTATAAGATAGTGATCGGTGACATCGTCGCTTTGAGGTATAATATACAGTATACAGTATATTGGTTAGATCGGCACCGTGAGATATAATCAAGTCTAGTGTATGATTAAATCGATGAGTGGGTCCATTGATGTGTTGTGTTACTCCAAAAGAGTGTAGTAAACGCCACTGCTAATGCATAGTTAGCACTATCTGCGTGGATATTAAAGTCTCGGACAATTAGTACTTTATCAACGTTAACCAATAGGTCTGATAGGAAGTCCGCAAACTCTTTCAGAAAATCAGTGTAGGGACCAGGGGGTCTATACACAGTATCCAACGTAAAAGAAAGCAATGATTTTTTACTATCAATTGGAACAATTATGTTCAACGCAAGCACTTCAAATGATTTAAATTTATGCTCCGTTCTCTGAGTTACAGTAAGAAAGTCTCTAAAGATTGTTGCGACACCGCCACCTCGACCAACCGGACGTGGTTCATGCATATAACAGTAGCTTGGTGGGGTACACTCATTTAGACCGTAATAATCATTTGGTTTAAGCCAGGTTTCGGTAAGGCAAAGTATATCAAAACTGTTGTCTGTGATCATTTCATTTACATTAACTGCCTTTGAATTTAGTGATCTACTATTAAGTAGGCCGAATTTTATGAGTTTGTTTTGTTCGTTTATTACAGTCGTTTATGTTCGTCTTCAGGTTTAATCACAATCAGATTTTTTCTCTGAGTTTTGGCTATTTTGTTATTTTGTAGTATTATTCGGGGGACAGACACAGTCTCTATGCATTTGGAAGCAGTAACATTTATAACAGTTGAGTGGGAGGAACACAGACTATGGCTAAAGTTTTGCTGGGAGACGTAGTCAAACGGTGCCTAGCGTCTTTGAGATGTTGTCAGACAGAAGATCCGCTCCGATGCTGCTGGGGTGTAGGCCGTTGGGGCGGAAGAGCCTAGGTCGCTCCCAGAACAGATCAAAATTATCAACAAAGAGCAGCTTCTGTTCAATACACCATGACATCAACCATTTATTTAGAGCAAATAGTCTACTGAACTTTTCATTCCCTCGTCGGTAGGTAGGAAGCGGTCCTGATACGATGATTGGGCTCCGCTCAGGTAACCTTTAATAGTGCTGGCTTGAAGGTTTTTTTAGGGTGTTCAAGTAAGAGATGAACAAAGGTGATGGCAAGGAGAGAAAATGGGGGAAGGGCAGATTATATGCCTGGTGAAAAGATTTGAAGCTTTTCCATGCAGTCAGATACGATTGGATGGTCCTGGGGGACACTGCTTGAATGATGGAGTTGAGAGAGGCATCTAGGAGGGCTTTCAGAGGGTGATTTAATGGAATGTCAGCTCAGAGTAGGGAGGTGCAGGAGTTGGCAGAGAGTCTGCATCCGGTGCCAGCAGCCTGAACTTCTGCCAGAATCTGAGTCCTGATGGTGGAGCCATTGGCAGAGTCATGTTCGCGCTGCTGGGATGGTTAAGGCAGAGATGTTCAGCTGTGGGTGATTTGTTGATGTTAAGTGGTGTGTTCGTGTGTATGAAGAACTGGCTGAGATCCAAATAAGGCATCTTAGGAAAGACATTAGTGCGAGGAAATGGGAACAACTTTTAATAATGTAATGCACGGTTGCGTCATTGTCGTTGTGATCCTGGTGGTGGACCGTTATGTCCCCCACGGGAAGGCTGAGACAATCAGAGGATACGACTCGAACAGTGCTGAGGATGTCCAATATATCCAATAGCTGGGGGGCCACGTAGATGCAAACCAGCAGCCTTGGTAAAATCCCCCGAAACCAACCGAGGGAGTGACTTTGGTGAATAGTTGAATATATGGGGAGAGAAGTCAGCTTGTTATGAAAGAAGGATAGGCCAGCTGGTTCTTAAGGAAGGTTATCTGTAAACTGAGCTCGTTACAGCGTGAGCTAGGGAGGGATCTTTGATCCTCGAGAATTTTAGGGCTGCTTCTGCGGTTGAAAGTTAGGCAGACGGAAAAAGAAAGTTTTCCGCAGCAGTGCATGCTGAATAAATACCAACGATCCCGATGAATGAGCATCACTACGTAAGCAGAAGTGATGTCGATTTGGCCAAACAATGCGGCGCCACCTGTGTTTAGGTCAAGGTGTTGGCTTAGTCGATCTTGTGATATTGTAGAGAAATTTCTTAGATATAAGGCTATAATGTTTGGAAACGGGAAGTTGCGAGGCCTGAGAGATCGCTTGTTAGGCATTTCACATTGTTGTAGTCTGCCAACAAAAACAAAGTAGTGAGTGAATAGAACAGATTTATTGAGCATTGGCTGTTTTATGTATTAATAAAATACAGAGTAGTATGGTACAGATATCATAAACACGTTTTACAATAGCCTAATATACTGGCTGGAGTATCACGATATCAAATTGCATCACAACATGAGCAAAGTAATGGTGATTCATCATTTATGTCTACAAAATAGTACCTTAATTTTCTAATTTTAATTAAATTGAAAGTATTTCTACAACACTGTTCCCGATGGAATCAATTAAATGTGCAACAGTTCATATGTACAGCAATGATAGGCCTACTTTAAACGTAAAAGCAAAACGGCCGACAGGTTGCAGCAGGGAAACATTCGACCGATTCGTTCAAAACAGATTCGGTGACTCGCTGATTCGTCCGAATCGTTCGAAATGAGGATTCATTCAAAACGAAACGCCGCTGTTGTTGTTCAGAGAAACACAAGCGCTCTGTTTTAAACTGTTGGGATTGGCGAAGTAGCGCAAAAACAGTAATTTAATGCTATTTAATAATAGCTTTGTGTTTATTGAACTGTATACATCGATCGCTTGTGCAGTTGTGTGGATATTAGGAAAGCTCTTGCTATTGTCATTGTCATTGTAAACAGCATTAGCGTCATTGAAAGACAAAAATACGACATAATAGTTAGCAACATACTGGGCCGGAACGGCTTGCAGGGGCAACCTCAAGCTTGGGTAGGCCCCTGGAGCGAAGGTAACATTAGTGGAAAAGCATGGTGAGAGAAGGGCGTCTGGGCCTGCGCCGCTAGCGGAGGTAGCCTCGCGCTAGAGTTTGGCGGCGGGGCTGAGACGCTGACGGAGTTGTACTCACCCTGCCAGGACGGCTTGGGCCAGTGATAGCCGCGCTGGGGAGAACTGCTGTCTGGAGCTCGGCGGACCGGTGGACGGGGGCTAGCGGCAGTGGAGTCCGGGCCGCGGCCCGGGCCTGCTACTGCAGCCTGACGACGGGAGGCCCTTCCTCGCGTGTGCCGGAGTTTGGTTGGTGTGTGGGTAAGGGACCTTGCACTTCTGGGTTGCTTTGTTAATGGCTTGCAAGGAGGAGTTGACTTCGTTCTAAGGTGTAGCGGTGATTGGGTGGACCAATACTGAAGCTGTAGAAATGAAGCAGGTAAGACAGTTTGACTATTTATGGGAGAGCTCGTTTGAGCTGATAGGATGATGCAGCGATTGCTGATGGCTTGTTTATATGCTCCGGCTCCTCCCGAATTTTGTTAATTAAACATCATGTGGTGTACAGTATTGGAGTAAATGTAATTACTTACTTTACTTATGTATCTTTTTGGCTACTTTGTAGTTGTACTGAGTATTAAAGATATTAGCAACTTTTACTCTCTACTTGACTACATTTTTTAATAAGTATGTGTACTCTTTACTCCACTACATTTTTAATGACTAATGCAATTACACATTACATTTTGCCTGACACCTAACTTTATCTGCAGCAGTCTATTTCTGCTACAGAAGAAACAATATTGCCATTTACAGGGCATTGAAGGTACTATATATTGTGCATTTTGCCCTTACTTGCTGAAACTTGTCATGGCTTCTTTATGCAAATGCGGGTGAATTATATCAGGTAGTGGACATCGCTGGTGTTTTATGTGGGAAGAGGACATGACTACAGCTAACGGTAAGGCAAAAACCAGCACGTCAAGTGCAAAAAAGCTTTGACTTTTGTAATTTTACCTAACATTAATTTATTTATCATTTTACTGAAGAGAGCTTTTTGAAAGATATTGGTTTCCTTATGAGCACTTGAGCTTAACTGAGACTTGGGTGTTTGTAATAGACATAGGCTATAGTGTCGACCTTGATTTGTTGCAATTTTAAGGTGTTCAGTTTGATGCGATTGCTCTCCTCACGAATCAACTGTTTCTTGTTTTTCACTGACATGTCTCTTAAGTGTTGAGGACTACTGCTGCTTTGAGCCTACATTCAGTATGAGTAAAATACTCAAGTACTTGAGTAAAGACTAGTAAAGTGTATGGTTTTCAGATACTCTTTACACCTCTGGACGACACGTCCATACCCTCTATTGCATTCACAAAGTGCTGTTGTACATTATACAATAATAACAGAATGAAAATTATTATATTTATTCAAATTATTAAATGGATTGCAACTAATTGACCTTTCACAAGCAGTTTGATAGAAAGGCGATATGCCCCCGTGACTGACCGCCATTTTGTCTGACAAACAAACGTACTAGAGCTTTGGTGATTAACATGAAACAATAGCTTTTTATTTATTGTAATAGTACACAGAGAGATATATACCCAGCTTTGATGGACGTTCACACTATAATGATAAACGATACAGTAGCTAAGTTATAACTTTTAAAAATCATTCTAAATAAAGAAGAATAGCAGAGTTCACATCACAACTACACCAATACAGATACGAGACATGATATTGTTGGAATCATTAATGTATTAATTACAGACGGAAGCGTTCGGGAAGTGGTGCTTTAAGTTAGAATATACTGTAATACTTATTGATATATTACTTGCATATTACAAGTATGAGCAAGCTGACAAGATATGCTTTGCGTCACGTGATGAGCGCACCTTCAGCCTTCAGGGAGCAGCATTTGCAGTGAAATTTTAAAGGAAAAACGTTTTCAGCAATGAAGTCGTAAAGCAACAGCTGTAATGTGTTTGTTGTATTTAACACAAGTAAAGATTAAAGGTGTCCTGAACTGGGTTTGTTTATTGTTTTATACTGTTGTATGAGGTCTACTTATGACGTTTGAGTGGTTTTTACATTCGAAAACATCAAAATCAATAAGTAATAGGCTATTTTCTACCTGGGTATTGAGGCCGTCTCCACAAACGCTCTGTTTTAATGGGCATGCTGCATTGAAGACTTGGAAGTAAACGCCCACTGCTATGATTGGATAGCAGTTTGCGTAGTAAACTTAGTTGGAGCTTTCTGTGAATTTGGTTAGACACGTAAAGTTAGATTACACATTATCATGACATATCAAGCAATCTGTAATAGTGACGCATAGTACAAATATCCCAGCTAACACAGTACGTTCTGACGACATCGCCAGTTCATCTTCATCTGGTCACCATGACATTACTTTGTGACCACGTTCTGAGGACGTCTTTGCAACGTTACGTTTCTTAGAATTTTTGCTTATGTTCCAGAAACGTCCTAGCCACGTCCTCAAATAACGTTGTGAATTAATCCCATGGATTAACGACGTGATGTACTTGTATTCAGATAACCTGGACACTGGTCCTTTAATTAATGTATCTGGTCATTGTTGCTAACGTTCCAGAAACGTCCTAGCCACGTCCTTAAATAACGTCGTGAATTAATCCCATGGATAACATTGTAGCGACGTGATGTACTTGTCTTCAGATAACCTGGACACTGGTCCTTTAATTAATGTATCTGGTCATTGTTGCTAGCGTTCCAGAAACGTCCTAGCCACGTCCTCAAATAACGTTGTGAATTAATCCCATGGAGAACGTTGTAGCGACGTGATGTACTGGTCATCAGATATTCTGGACGCTGGTCATTTTTGCTTACGTTTCAGAAACGTCCTAGCCACGTCCTCAAATAACGTTGTGAATTAATCCCATGGAGAACGTTGTAGCGACGTGATGTACTGGTCTTCAAATAACCTGGACACTGGTCATTTGATTAATGAATCTGGTCATTTCTATTTATTATGTTATTGTGTGGAAATTTTATGATCAGAGTAAAATCTGTTATAATGTCAAGACGAATGCAATAAATCCGACTTCTGACAACTATTAAACAGGAGTTTAATTCGACACCACAATTAAAACTGCGTTTCTATTTATTTAGTGCGCGCGTCTGAAATGTGCGCGCATGCGCCTTTTCTGTTCTGCAAAGAGCCGTAACAGTCATTTCTTTTTTCGTCACTGCCTGATATTCCTTTAGCGGTTTATTAATATTCTTTCTTTACTTTATACCTTACAGATGTGAGAGTAAACACATATTTTAGTGATTTTCGATCGATTTGGCACGTTTAAATGAACGGACACTGATGTTTGTGAATGTGACTAAGAAGCTTTTGATTGTTGTTTTTAAAAACGAACAACCTGCTAAAGGTATGTGGTAAGACAACAATATAATGTTAAGCTTAAACATAATGTTTATTCATCTCTTTCAGTAAATATCTGCTTTAAATCCTCTATATTGTGTTGAAGTCTTTGATTATTCATGTCATGTACTACAGTATAAATAAAATATCTGATTGTGATGTACAGTGCTGTGTTGAGTTTTATAAGCTTTACACTGTGGTTTATACATATTTGAATAGAGAATTACTCCAATTGTGCATAAAATTGAATCTTTAACGCACAGATTAAATCACAAATTAATTTAATCCTCCATGTGAGGGATGATAATTGTTTGAATTAAATTAAAAAAAAACTATTTTAACAACGTGACTGTTTGGTCGTTAGGACATGCTCATCACGTCCCAGAAACATTTTCTGGTATGCCGCTGCGACGAATATGGTACATCCCAGGTATGTCTTCAGGAGGTAATCACCATGGCTTCGTTCAAAATCGTATACTGTGACAGTACGTACTGAATTTGAATAAGTACCTACCTATCGGCCGTCAAATCAGTACGTTCTATATAGTATGAGTGGGAGTAGTATGAATACATTTCGGACATACTGCATCCGCCAAGTTTTATGGTCATGTGACCCGTATGCTCTTTGACCTATGACATATTAACAACAACCTACACGTGAGAGTTGATAAAAAACATAATTTAGTCACGAGAAATTCATTTATTCGCACTTACATTAAAAACAGACGTCCGCCTTAAAGTTTTCCGCTATATTTATTTGATTTACTTTTGAAATTTGACCGTTGCTCAGCTCCCGTGGCATCATGGGATAGAGAAGTGTCCATCCGATCCACACTCCCGAATCTCGGCGGAAGTAGTAGACCATCCGGGTATTTCTCGCCTACTGTTTTTTGCATACTGAGGTGTCGTGATTCTCGGGGTGAGACACGGAGACAAGGACAGAGGACCCAAGTGCAGACAACGGGTAAGGGGTTAACAAGATAGATTTTAATAATAACTACAAAAATACAAAACAAAGACCCACGTGGGGGTAACACAATAAAACACAAGGGTATAAAACAGGACTAGACTAACTACACTTAAACAAGACTAAAGTTAAACATTTAACATAAATAAACTAACAAGAACTCACCAAACAGGACACACGCAACAGTACAATGAACCAGCACAGGTCAATGAAACATGAGAACTATATAAAGGGGACTAAAGGGGACAGGTGCGGGACATGAACTAATTAACAAGCAATAACGAGACGAAAGGACGGCAACAGAGACGCCACACCGGAGAGAGGGAGTATATGGAAGGCCAAAACTGTCTCTCTCCACATAAAACAAGATGTTCTGTCATGTCTCTCCCACAAGATCAAGAAAAGCAAGACAAGATGGGGCAGAACCATGACATAAGCCCCTCCTTAAGGAGCAGCATCCTGATGCTCCTCAAGGAACAAACAGGACTAGACAAACTGTGACAACACAAACCATAACCATACATAACCGAAAACGTGATACATAGAAAAAAGCTCGAACAAGACATGGCGCCAGCTGGAAGGCCGGCTGGACAGTTCATGACGCCAGCTGGATGGCCGGCTGGACAACCCATGACGCCGGCTGGAAGGCCGGCTGGACAGTACATGGCGCTGGCTAGACAGTACATGGCTCCGGCTGGACAGTACATGGCGCCGGCTGGAAGGCCGGCTAGACAGGACATGGCGCCGGCTGGATGGCCGGCTAGACAGGACATGGCGCCAGCTGGATGGCCGGCTGGACAACACATGGCGCCGGCTGGATGGCCGGGTAGACAGGACTGTAGCGAGGAAGGCGGGGCGAGAGCCGTGGGGCGAGTAAGGCGGGGCCGGCGGCGTAAGTGGCAACGAGTGTCAGCTGTGCGACCGCCGGTCCCCGCATGCCTCACGGGGGAGCTCGGGAGCATAAGAGGACGAGCGACCGGACCATGGAGAGAGAGGACCCGGGCCCGGAAACTGTTAAGTTTGTTTATGTTTGTGTGGCCGGCAGTCGACCTTGAGGTGGCTGCCGGTCTTTTATTCTTGGATTATTGTTTGTTTATTTTTCATTAAAGTTTGTTAAATGTTCGCCGGTTCCCGCCTCCTTCCTTCCCTTCTATTGAACAGTGTTACATTGGTGCCGAAACCCGGGAGGAAGGAGGGACATGCTGTCAAGGAGCCCTCGCCGCCGAGCGGCCTCGCGGTGCTGGGGAGTTCGGGCAGCACGGACGAAGGAGGTCCGCCAGCGGCTGCCCGAAGCGGTGGTGCCGGAGAGAGAAAGCTTGACGGGGGACGAAGACCTCGCTGCCGGGCTCCTGGGCCGAGGTGGGGTGGCGGCCGTAGAAGAGGGAATGGAGGAGTTCGGTCCGTTTGCCGTGGGCCGGAGCCTGCTACTGTCCACCAAGGAAAAGGGGAAGAGCAGGGAACGGACGGCTCGCTGCCGGCTGCCCTCGGGGCGAAGCCATCGCCGGCCGCCAGGAGGCGGAGGAGGATCAGGTCGCCCCGGAGCATCCCCGCACCACTGCATAGCACCGCGAGGAAGAGCCTCTCAGCTGGGCTGAGGACCGAGCGGCAGCGTGTCGGGGAACCGGACCACTTTTTTTTTTTTTTCTCTCTCCCCTCTCTCGTCCCGGTCGCTCGGGATGCTCCCGGCTCCGTTCTCTCGCCTCGTCCGTGCATGCCCCGGTCACTGGGGCCCTCATGGGAGAAGGCCCCCCGGGGGGGGAGTAAGCACAGGCTCGGTGCTGCCCCCCGGCCTGTGAGGGGTGATGGGGGTATGTAGCGAGGAAGGCGGGGCGAGAGCCGTGGGGCGAGTAAGGCGGGGCCGGCGGCGTAAGTGGCAACGAGTGTCAGCTGTGCGACCGCCGGTCCCCGCATGCCTCACGGGGGAGCTCGGGAGCATAAGAGGACGAGCGACCGGACCATGGAGAGAGAGGACCCGGGCCCGGAAACTGTTAAGTTTGTTTATGTTTGTGTGGCCGGCAGTCGACCGTGAGGTGGCTGCCGGTCTTTTATTCTTGGATTATTGTTTGTTTATTTTTCATTAAAGTTTGTTAAATGTTCGCCGGTTCCCGCCTCCTTCCTTCCCTTCTATTGAACAGTGTTACAAGGACATTGCGCCGGCTGGATGGCTGGCTGGACAACACATGGCGCCGACTGGATGGCCGGCTGGACAACACATGGTGCCGGCTGGATGGCCGGCTGGACAACACATGGCGCCGGCTGGATGGCCGGCTGGACAACACGTGGCACCAGCTGGATGGCCGGCTGGACAGGACATGGTGCCGGCTGGATGGCCGACTGGGAGACCGGCTATCACCGGTTGGGCAGGCCTGGATGTCGACATGACAGGACAGGATGTCGGCGGCTGGGCAGCGCTTTCTGGCAGCTGGGCAGCATCTCCGATGGCTGGGCAGCGCTCTCTGGCAGCTGGGCAGCAAACAAGGACAGAAACAACAAACAAGACAAGGTGTCGACTTCGACAGGCCTGGGTACCAGCTGGGATGCTGGCAGGGATCTGCAGAGAGAACAGGACACCGGCGGCCTCAACCCTGGAGGGGAATCCGATGACCTCAACCCTGGAAGGGAGTCCGGCGGTCCCGACTCTGGACTGGAGTCCGGCGGCCTCTACCCTGGAAGGGAGTCCGGCGGTCCCGACTCTGGACTGGAGCCCGGCGGCATCGACCCCTCCCGCTAAGATCCCTCTGTCTGCTGGGTCCAGAAAGGTGCTGGTTCATTCTGTCGTGATTCTCGGGGTGAGACACGGAGACAAGGACAGAGGACCCAAGTGCAGACAGCGGGTAAGGGGTTAACAAGACAGACTTAAATAATAACTACAAAAATACAAAACAAAGACCCACATGGGGTAACACAATAAAACACAAGGGTATAAAACATGACTAGACTAACTACACTTAAACAAGACTAAAGTTAAACATTTAACATAACTAAACTAACAAGAACTCACCAAACAGGACACACACGCAACAGTACAATGAACCAGCACAGGACAATGAAACATGAGGACTATATAAAGGGGACTAAATCAAGAAGGGGACAGGTGCGGGACATGAACTAATTAACAAGCAATAACGAGATGAAAGGGCGGGAACAGAGACGCCACACCGGAGAGAGGGAGTATATGGAAGGCCAAAATTGTCTCTCTCCACATAAAACAAGATGTTCTGTCATGGCTCTGCCACAAGATCAAGAAAAGCAAGACAAGATGGGGCAGAACCATGACACTGAGGTTTCAGACATACTATTCATGACTCATACTCATTTTCGCCTACTATATAGTATGGAAGTAGGCGATTTCGCATGCAGCCCATGTCCCAACAACGTCCAGTGTTACGTCGTCACGACGAATATGGTAATCACATAAGGCTTGTTCGACTTGATGCGGCGCCTAAAGATCCGACAGGCGGATGACATCAAAGTACCGCGAGAGCGATTCCAAAGCAAACTTTTTATGGTTTTTCGAATCGCTCTTGCGGTACTTTGATGTCATCCGCCTGTTGGATCTTTAGGCGCCGCATCAAGTCGAACAAGCCCATAGTTACGTCACTGGAACGTTATTATGGTACGTCGTGGCAACGAATATGGTCCGGTCCAGGTACGTCGTCACAACGTAACTGTGTTAGCTGGGATGTTTTACTCACATAAGATTGCTGCGCCATTCCTGTTGGATCAAATATTGACTGCACAGCACTGCTTTTTAATTTTAGTCTCTCGCAAATCCAGCGCCTTGTTCACAAAGGAATCCATGGTGAAATGACACTAACAAATGCTCAATGTTTCACCCACGCGAGCAGGAACGTACTTAAAAATAAACTTCAACCACGCATTCCTAAGGCTTTTTGATCTAAGACCAAACAACAAGCATAAAAGCGCTTATTAATGTGACGGGAAGTAGTGAATAGCGT
The DNA here is from genome assembly GCF_024868665.1 of Triplophysa rosa. Taxonomy (NCBI): domain Eukaryota; kingdom Metazoa; phylum Chordata; class Actinopteri; order Cypriniformes; family Nemacheilidae; genus Triplophysa; species Triplophysa rosa. The sequence continues at coordinate 1,738,185 of NC_079914.1, forward strand.
ACGGTCACTTTAAGTGGGCGGGGGAAGTTACGGGCCTGGGGCTTCCTAGTCTCGCGGTAGTAGACAGGCTATCGTTTGTTTTCGTTTCTACGAGCACACGCATTAATTGTTCTCCATTGGCGCTTGGAAGAAAGGTAGGTGACTTCTGCTTAACAACGTAAGTGAATGTTGGATTTGCATATTTTTAAGAGATGGTTTTATGAATAAATTTAAATGCAATGATGGCGTACATAAGTGTAAGGGGGCAATGTAATGTGTTGCGATAGGACTGTTGCTACGTCGAGGGTATTCGGAGTTCTAGGAGACGACGTGTACGATGGTTGTATCCTCCGTGAAAGAGGTGGCTTGTACAGTTTAGTGGTATCGATCATATTATTCAAGGTATGGTGTATATGTCTATTTATATGATATTTGGAGAATGATTATGTTACTGGGAGGAAAGAAGTTATGTATTAGCGACTGTAATTGTATTGAGCATAGAAGGATTGGGCAATATTTTAATCGATTTGTTCTGTTTTATATTTACTGTGTGCGTTAATACTTTTCCTCTTTAGTGAGGTGGTTGGCTTGATAGCCTAACACAAGGTCTCTCCCCTTTACGAGGTGGTTCGTCTTGCGGCCTAATTCAGCATTTCTCCCCTCTGCGGTGGCCTGCTCTTATACTTCATCCAATTAGACTTTCAAGAGGTATAAGTATTGGATACTAATACATTTAATGGTCATACAGAAATTGCTTCTGTGTTGGATGTATGGGTATTTTCAAGAGAAATGTTTGATGTATTATTGTGTACTGAATATTAAATGTTGTTTTATTTGTAGGCTCTGGATAGATTGTCGTATCCAAGAGCCACTGTTTCTTTCCCACCTTTAACTTTTTTTTTAAACTTTTTTTTTGATCAGTCCATGAGGTAGATCATTATTGATCGGCGCAAAGCAACATTGAGGAGATCACACAGGGTACTAATTGTTTTATATTTCTTTATATTAGGTGGTTGCGTTTCACAGTTGGTTTGTATATCTGTTGAGTGTATTTGAGTAGGTTTGGTTTTGTCGTGCTTACATTAGTCCTTCTGTACTGTGGTTATTTGATGTATTTATTTTAAGTACCCTGAACAATGTTGTCTGTTGACTAGGCCTCTAGTGGACTATTGCTGTTTCTTTTCTTTTAGACCTTGTTTAATTTATTTATGATAAAAATTCAAGATTTAATTATTTGGTTTGGTATTCTGTGACTCTTGGTTCATTGATTTGGACCACTTACGTCCATTCATTATTCAGGTTCCCCTTCCTGTCAAATCGGGGTGGCGTAGTCGGTCATTAGCCTTGCATTAGAAATAACATCTCGCCACCTGAAACCTATCACAGGTTACATTTTGACGTAGTCGCGCAGGGTACGAAACACGTGTTGTTTGGAGAGTCGGAGAGCAATTGTTTTTTTCTTTTTCTTTTCTTTTTTTTTTGGTGGGAAGGAAAACAGTGGCTGTCGGTTTGAGAACGTTGGATCAAGGACTCCATTTGAGGATGCTGGACCGAGGACTCCATTTGATGATGCTGGACCGAGGACAGTGAACTGACAGAGCTGAAAGAGTGTCTCAGCAGGCAGCAGGGACAACTACACACAATCTTGAATCATTTGAGTTTAAACACTGTAGATAACGCAGCTAGTGCTACTGGCCCTCGGCCTGGGACTGCCCACTTTCAGGCGGATGGTAGACCAATTTGCATGCGATGCAACAAAGTAGGGCATGTTGCAAGATTCTGCAGAGTAGATCTGGGAAGCATACCCTTAAGGGGAGAGCTAGGAACTGGACAGTCGCTTCAGGCACAGGGTCAAGGGGTAGGGCAGAAGACTTTGCAGCAGGGAAACTAGCCCTAGGAAACGTCTTGGTTACGGATGTAACCTCGGTTCCCTGATGGAGGGAACGAGACGTTGTGTCGAACCGACAGAATGGGGTTTGTCTTGAGAACCTATCATCTTCTGAGTATTTAGAAAAGGCCAATGAAAATTGGCTAATGAAATTTGCATGCCGGGCTCCTCCCCGGATGACCGGGTATAAGAGGGAAGCCGGCGTGCTCATTCATTCACCTGTTGGCCTGAGGAGCCTTAAGCATCCTCCCCCGACCGCTGGGGTGGGCGGCCAGTGTTGTGGCATGAGGGACACAACGTCTCGTTCCCTCCATCAGGGAACCGAGGTTACATCCGTAACCAAGACGTTCCCTTTCTGTCGGTCTCTCGACGTTGTGTCGAACCGACAGAATGGGGTTCCTATGTAAGACGCCACAGCACTGAGCCACGTCACAATCTCTAGCGGAGCGACGTTGACTGGCCTGGGCGAGTCAGACGAAGACGCTAACGCGAAATTATGACCATCCAGTGGAGAGGAAGGGGGACCCAGAGCTTTACCACAAAGTTGGGAAGCCCCTGCCACCGGCCGTCACGGGCGGAGGCCTAGTTCTCTAAATGGCGAGAAGCCGCCCGGCACCGTAAGGGCCACTGGGTAAGCATTACCCCCCCCCGGGGAAAAACGCTGCAGAGACCACTACCTAACGTAGGGAGGAATTAGTGGAGACACCACATGGTCTCACCATCAGGGGAGAACTCATGGGAAAATGTGCGGACTGCAGGAGTTAACCGCAAGGTGGGAGTCCACCTAGGGAGGTCATGGGTTGCCGAGGTGGGAACCATTCATGAGGATACATCAGACGGAACAGCCCACGGAGGGGGGGTTAACACGTCTGGAGCACTAGGTCCGGTTAGAGCTACAGTATGTGGGAGATAACTGAACTGTTACCCGGCCCAAGGGGGCAGGGCTGCTCTGCCCCAAGGAAGGCGCTAGTAATGGATAAAATGCCTGTTCTTTACCCAGTGGGGGAAAGAGGGGAGGCGTAATAGCCGCTGATCCCCCTAAGGAAGGAGGAAGGGCTTTCGCAGGCGTACGCCCTACCGGCTGCCGGTCCTACACCTTGCCAGGATGCGGGCTGACACTGGCTCCGCGCGTAGGTATTAGAACCTCACGGAGTCGTTGGGCATAGCCCAACCCGCAGCTCTGCAGATGTCTGCTAGAGAGGCGCCCTGAGCCAGTGCCCATGAGGAGTGTGCCTCACTCCCAATGGGCAGGGGCGATTTGAGATCGGTATGCCATAACGAGGGCATCCACGATCCAGTGCGCCAGCCTCTGTTTGGAGACAGCCCTCCCTTCTGCTGACCTCCGAAACAGACAAAGAGCTGCTCAGAGCTTCTGGGCTCTGCGTGCGGTCCAAGTAGAGGCGCAGTGCGCGTACTGGACACAACACGGAAAGGTTCGGTCTTCCTCCCCGGTGGGGAGCGCCTGCAGGTTCACAACCTGGTCTCTCGGAAGAGTGGTGGGAACTTTGAGCACGTAGCCGGGACGGGGTCTCAAGATAACTTGAGAATCCCGGGCCCGAGTTCTAGGCAATCTGTGGACACAGAGGGTGCTTGCAGATCCCCTACCCTCTTGGAGGTGAGCACCATCAGGAAAGCCGTCTTTATCAAGAGTGAGAAAGAGCAGCTACTCCGAAAGGCTCGAAGGGGGCGGGCCTCTTGAGGCCCGCCACCTAGGTTGCAAGAGGGTACGGAGCGCGGATAAGGTGGTCACCCTCTCACGCCCCTTAGGAACCTAATGACCAGGTCATGCTGTCCCAGAGGCTACCCAGCACTTGGGTCATGATGAGCGGCCGTAGCGGCTACATACACTCCCAGTGTGGAGGGGGAAAGGTTACTCCACAGTCTCTCTTGAGGAAGGGACAGCTCGTACCCGATCGAGCAACTCCGCGGGTCTTCTCCCGAGAAGAGCACCAGGACGAGAAGAGGTGCCACTTATGGGCGTATAGCCGCCCAGTGGCCGAGGCCCTAGCCTGAGTTACATCCCAACCAGACCGGGGGTGGGTCACTCAGGATCTCCTCGTCCCGTCCAGACATGGAGACCAGGTTCTGCCTGGGATGCCGTAACGTGCCCCTTCCCCGGGGAAGCAGTTCGCCAGGGGGAGCGGCCAGGGGGAGTTGTTGTCAGAGCCAGAGCCTGCCCTAAGGGGACCCTAGTCCGCAAGAAGGTCATGGGAGATCAAGGGGTTAGTGTGCGTCGGCAGAAAAGTGTGATGACCCTACGCCTGCTGCCGGTGTGCCATGCTCTCCAAGGAGCCTGATTCTGTGGCCAGTGTTGGAGCGGTCGTATGTGCATCGACCCGAGGGGGACACCACCGCCGAGGATGCCATGTATCCCAGGAGCCTCTGAAATTGTTTCAGGGGGACCGCTGACTGCCTGAGAGCTTCAGGCAGTTCAACACTGATCGGGCGCGCTCTGTAGTCAGTCGCACTGCCTCTGGGAGGCCACGTGGGCGCTGGCTTCCTCATCGCGGGTCTCGCGCCCCCCGCGGGGGGTGAGCAGGGCCGCTCATGAGGACAGAGTCGAGTTCCATACCGAGAAAGAGAATGCCCTGCACCGGGGAGAGCTTGCTCTTCTCAGTCGACCTTTGTAAAGACTCGTGGAGACAGGGACAGACCGAAGGGGAGGAGGGGGCCAGCAGATGGAGAGACGGGGCAGGATCCGTCCCTATCCGACTTCCCAGCGATGTGGCTGGGGTCGGGCCCAATGGTAGCCTCGATCCCCCTGAGGTCTTCCCATGAGGGCCGCTTTGCCGAGGCTGCTGATGGGGTGATGGTCTCCTCTTCGCTGTCTCCTCCGGGGGGGGGCTGCCTGAGTGCGGGTCGCCAGAGCTGGAGGGCGTTGAAGAGGACCAGGGCTACTGGGAAGCAGACAGTGCACGGGACTCGACGGCCGAGGCGGACTGCTTCTTTACTGTCGAGTAACACCAACCAGCCCCCTCTTGTAAGACGGGTGCGTCGAGAAAGCGGACCTTCTTGGCGTTACTCATCTGCGCAAGGATCGACCAGAGGAGTTTCTCATGGACCACAAGTGTGGACATCGTCCGACCCAGGGCCCGCGTGGTCACCTTGGTCGCCCGTTGAGCGAGGTCGGTGGCGGCGCGGAGTTCCTGCATAAGCGCTGGGTCGGTCTTACCCTCGTGGAGCTCTCTCAACGCCCTTGCCTGGCAGGAGCCATAGCGTGGAGAGAGGAGGCACCGCCCGCAGTGCGGGCAGGACGTATCCACAACGTCTGCCCCAGCGTACTGGAAGCAGGCATTGTGTCCGTCCCTCTCCTCGATGAGTGTGTTGCACCCATGAGAACTGCGGGACAAGCCATGCTGGAGAAATTTGCTCTTTTAGAAAAGGAAATTTGCTCGAACACCTCCGGAACTGCCGAGACGCCCAGGGGAGAGTCACTGCAGGAAGGGACCGTCCGCTGTACCACATCGAAGATTCCAGCAGCAAAATGATCACCAAAGATCGTAGAGAAGCTCATCAGATGCGTAGGCTCTGAAGAACAAAAGGTGAATGAATGAGCACGCCGGCTTCCCTCTTATACCCGGACATCCGGGGAGGAGTCCGGCATGCAAATTTCATTCGCCAATTTTCATTGGCCTTTTCTAAATACTCAGAAGATGATAAGTTCTCAAGACAAACCCCATTCTGTCGGTTCGACACAACGTCGAGAGACCGACAGAAAGCGAAATTTAATTACACCAATTAAATGAGTTTATCCAGATAGATTTTAGTAGACTAATATAATGTAGATTTCGTCGACTAAAAATAGACTAAAACTATGATAAATTGGGATGACTAAAACTAAATTGCATTTTAGTCAAAAGACTATGACTAAAACTAAATAAAAATTTGCTGTCAAAATTGACACTGATCTTAATTCTAATTTCAGTTAAGCCTTAAAATGTTAAAATTCTTCATTAAGTTGTATGTGCAACAAAATAAGTTACTGAAATTGTTAATATTTTGAAAATTAAATGTTATTTGAATTTCAGTTTCATTTTTGAATTTTGTTCAAAATATCGAGATGTGTATCGTATCGTGAACCCACCATCGAGATATGTACCGAATCGTGAGCTGAGTGTATCGTTACAACCCTACTTCTAACTAATTTAAAGACGAAAGAAAAAAATGAAAGAAATAAAGTATTTAAAGAGAAAACATAACTTCCTAGAACTATCTGAAGGCTCCATGAATCACGTGACACGGGATCTCAATAGTTCCCGGAAGTTACTAGTTATAATGAATCTTCCGTTGGCAGAACTCTCTCTCTCAATGGCTCTGGTGTGGCTAAAGTCATTTGCGAACCAGTGGGCGGGGCTAGAGAAGTAGTCGTTGATATTTTTTCTGTGGAGGCGGTGTTCAACCTATCTATAGATAGGTGCATTCCAGGACCTGGTGTTCGCTGAGCCTGCCCTGGTCAATAACAGTTATAATTTCAGTAACAATGGCATTTTCAGTTCTGACACTTACAGTATTCGCTTGAATACGATTCCCTCTTATACAACAAAAGCTCGGGTTAAAATTGAGGTCTTAATTCATGGCCTCTTTAAGACACTGATGGACTGTTATTATTTTCTGTACTGAATTAATATTTAAAAGTTTACTTTCGTTGTCACAAAGAATGATCACGGCCAACCAAAATTCTGCCAAAGTTACTCTCTGTCTCTCTAAAATTGTCATTACTACAAATTTTGGAGAAAATATAAACACTTAATACATCACATTTAGGTAAGCTGTACATCCATTTGTGTGACAGTAGTAGCAGCCTACTGCATCGTGCGAGTTTAGAATTAACGTAACGTTATCGTCTGCTGGTGTGGCCACAAATATAGGTATAATGTTTGTTATATCCTGAATGTATCCCTCGAATGCATATTGCAGACCTTTCTGTTGGAAGTCAGCATGTAATTTTTCCAGAAATTCTTCACTATTTCCCCAGAGAGTGCACAAATGGGAGTGCATGGCTGTCGGACATAGCAACAGAAACGAAGGGGGGAAGGGTTATGCGAAGGGTCAATTGGGACAATAAAGACCTCCCTACTATGTACTACCCCTAACCTTACCATACACATTATTATCAAACTATTTTTCAAATATTTTCTTCATTTTTATGAAAATAAATGCCTATACAATCTGAAATGTGATGTGAAAATGAAGAGCGAGTTCGGCAAAAGGCGGATTCGAACCTGCGTCGATATAGCGTCAAAACTATGGTCCCTCATATTTCTCACTACACTACTGAAACTGCTGTTAAAGGGCCTTTTTTATGCACACTAAATTTCTTTCTGGGGGACCCACATTATTTGTGCTTCCAACGCCCATGTACAAAGTACAGTAAATTTTGATTTAATGATGACATGATGACATTTTTCCTGTGATAATGTTAGCATGGTGTGTAAATTGCGGAAACAAATTTCATGCACCTGATTGTTGTGGCCATAAATAAAGGTTCTATTCTAAATGGGATGGGTAGGAAGAAAGAGCTTGTTCTCGTGGTGACAGAGTGAAAATGGAGAGATGTTGCGAGCTCACAGCTTTATTAGGAACCGTTGGAGATTGATTTCCTGTCAGGCTTAGGATGAGATGGATGTAGGTTTGGTAGATGGTTCGGGGTGCGTGTCTACAGCAGTACCAGTGTCTAAGAACTCCAGACTCGTGCTTAACAGTGTCTTTGTAATGAACACATTAGTCTAAGGCTCTTTATTCATATTTGATGAGAAACGTGGAGATAATTAAGCAGTTCGGTCCTGCCATCCAACCATTTTTTGGCACTTGGGTTATTCACACACTACAAACTGCACAGGGCAAAGTCTCTCATATAGATCTAGCATAACTCCAGACCTTCACCTCCAATTGGCAGGCTAGGTCTCACAGGGCGGAATAAATGGATGGCCCACATCTAAACTGTAATATGTTTAGGATCCATTTACGTCTATTTGCCTCCCTGTGGTATTGATCTGCTCTATTTAATTTCTGGTCCTAATGGAGCCGCCCTTAAACAGTTTCTGTCATTATAGACTTCGAAGGAAAGTCTATTAACACTTACTCAAAATGTGTAGTAAAAAATCTTTCCAGTCAACATTAAATGACCTTTAAAGTCAAATGGATATTATTTAATTTCTCAAAGAAATATAGAATAGCAATAAATTACAATTCTGTGAATCTTCACTCCCTCTCATGTTCTTGCAAACCTGTCTCATGTCACAGGCTATCGGTTAATGTTAACCAATAGCTATTTAGTCTTCCTTTAAGTCTACTGTTAAAATGTTTTAAAACTCTTGCCAACGGTTATTTAACCTAAAAAACACAGTTCATGGCTGTTCATGTAATAAACAATAACATGATTAGAAAAAGGAGCCTTATTCTTGAGATGTGTACGTCATGTTGAGCCAAAACTACTGGCATTGTAGCAAAGGCTTGTGTCTAGTCAAAACGTGCCGTTGTCGTGCAGGATTCAAACAAACTGATTTGCTGTATCATACATACTGATGTGCTTTGAATTTTGCATAATTTATTGTTGCTTTTCTTTTTATTGCTGTAAAGCTACATTGAACGCTGTATTGTATAAAGCACTATACAATTTAAATAAAGTTGACTTGCCTTGACACACACTGTGATGCATAAGTCATTGAGTTTACATGTTTTTGCTAAGATTTTGCTATATTTGTGAGATTTCAAAATGGATTTAATGTATTATTTTATTATTGCTTGTAATTAAGTCTTTATAAGATGTTCATCAGGTGTGTTTGAGTTTCCCAACACTGGTTTAAGGTGAGATGGTCATTATGAAAAGTACATTCAAAGAGGTGTTATATGCTCCAAAATGTTTTCACTAAAACTTCTATGTTTCCTGATTAAACAACAAGCAGTTGGTGTGTTTGAGCGTGTGCATGTCAATTTTCGCTCTCTGTGCTAATAAAAGTACAGGATGTGGAAGGGGTCCTGCTGTAGACCCCAGTCCTGCACATGTTTTACAAGGGGATGTGGAATGTGATGTGGGCCCACTGCAGCACTCAGCTACTTTTACCAGGGGTAACGCAGGTCTGCCGGCCAATAGAAAAGGGTGGTTCCGAAAATGAGGAACAGAGCTTTAAGAGCTTACAGGCTACGCTTGAGTAAGTGCAGAAAGCCTGTGAGGTGACTGCGGTATATTTCCGGCCCCCACACTCAGACCTACCACCCCACACATACACACATGCAATATTACTTGATCTCTCCCTGAATGATTTCTGATCCACACCCAGTATATCAGGCCAAAAGTTTTAGATTAGATCTCAGACACTTTAGAATTCATCATTAATGGAAAATGAAACTATGAAGCGAGTAATTGGATGAAACTTTAAAGCACTTTTTAAAGCTTTCAGGCCTGACTTCATTTTATGGTAAAGATTATCGATGGGAGAAGGAGCGCGTTAATTCATACCTCTGAAAGTGTGCTCTTATTACTGATAAAAAGAGTGTATTAAAATTTAGGGTCTCAAAGCTTAAAAAAGTTCCCAGATAGTTCTCATTAAACAGCAACCCACGACTTCTAGCTTTATCTGTTTTCATGGGAATTTATTTTAATTTTGTGTGTGTCAGTGGTATTGTCTGATCTTGTATCTACGTGGCTGGTATGTTTTCAAATCATTGTTAAAGGCATGCTGAGCTCACAGACCTGAAAACTATGAGCCACACTTACTTTCTGATCTCCTAACGAAACCCGAGATTCTAAAATATTAATTTAAACATTTACATGAAACAGGTTTCATTTACAGTAAGTAGGGGATAGTGTACATTATAACCAGAATATACAGAACTAACCCTGATAGGTTAATTAGGATGTTTAGGTGTTTTTAGTCCAAGGAGTTCAAACAAGACAAACATGCAAATTGCAAATGTTATTAGCAATATTTAATACTAAAAGTATAAACTGCAGTATTCAGTGAATGATGTAATATTATATATGATGTGATATAGTTTTATTTGAGCATTTCAAATTTAACATTCAGGCTGGTCACAATGCTTAAATGAACATACAATGTTCAAATTATTTATGTGTTTACATTTTCAGGCTCTACATATTTAACTTTGTCAAGAGAAAGGTTTTTAACATACAAAAATTACACATTACAAAATGTAGTTTGTGGTTTTATTGAAAAAGCACACAACAAAATGTTCAGTGCTCTAAGTCACTTTGGACATTTTATAATACAAAGCCACTTGAATTTTGAACATTTCTATTTTCCTACTTGATACTTAGCATCAATGCAAAAATGTGAAAAGCACTAAATAAGTTTGAATTTAATTCTTTAGGATGACAGACCAACTGTGCATTTTTCTGATGACAGATCTCTTCTCGAACACTTGCTTTACTCCCTCCTTCACTCCGAGGCTCTCTACGCAGTACACTTTATACCCCACAAGTGTGTCTTGGTGTGTTCTGTTGATTTATAACAGCTCTGACTGATGGGGCTCTCCCTCTCTGATGGTGCTGCTCAGAAAGCTGAACGGTGCCACGCAGGACCTCTTGATTTACAGGAATAAAACTGTCCATTATCGCTCCTTCTATTCTGGTATTCGGTAATGCTCATGTAATGGAATCCTAGACCATAAATGAACGAGCCGAGCGGCTGTTTAACAGAGCCTGAACCCATAATCTCTGCACACGGGAAATTATGTGCTTAAACCAGTACGTTATTAATCAGAGACAGACAAGGGCCGGCTGCAAGTTCCTTTAGGGAGAAAAGAGAAGACATTTGGTAGTATTTAGTCCACTGTGACGCAAGGAGTTGCTAGACGTGCACATTATGGGATATTTCCCTTTAGCCATTTTCCCTGTCAATGAATTGGAAAGTGTTCCCCTGACCACATTTTGGATGTTTATTTTTTTCCTGGTGTTTTCGTTCTCCAGTAGGAGTGGAGGGAAGTCAGTCCATCACTATTGGAGAGGGCAGGGAAGCTGTTAAGACGTAGGCCTGACCTTTTATCTTGCCCTGGGCGGCTCATCTGTCTTTCAGCCTGCCAGGGTGAGGTGTGTGTATGAGTGTGCAGGGAGTCCGGCCCCGGGTATCAGAGCGGCGAACGATTTCATCATCTGTCCAAGAGACCATAAACTATGCCTCTCACACTCACTAACTCATCGTGTTCTCATCCGTCCTGCTGCCCCACGAGATCAATGAATATGTATGAAAAAATGTTTCATTTATGGAGGGCCTTTCAAGCTTCCTAAAATATGAAAAGTACAATTCAACATTTATTTAAATAGTTGCAGGTTTTAAATGTATAATTTTAAAATACTTGATAAAAATAAGTTTATGAAGAACTTTTCAAGTATAATTTAGTCTGAGAAAAATGGTCTAGCCGGTGACAATGTTTTCTATTTAGATTTTCATTCAGCATTTACTTTAGATTTATATTTATTTTCACTTAAAGAGACATGCACCAAAACAGGTAGCTGTGAACAAAATGTTTCTGACAAGGTAAAAACTGTGTTGTTTTACAAGACAATTGAGGAATTTTAACCAAAGTGTTACAAACATTTCATGAAGATCCTAAAGAATCATACCAACTTGTGGAAAAGGTTCATCCAATGTATAAATAACTATATATATATAAATCATTAACATATCAATGATGATTTTTTTAGATGATTGTTAGTTTATGTTGATAATCGCTTTTAAAACACTGATCTGTTTATGTATTTGCTCAATAATTGATTTTTGTTTTTTAACCCCAAAATGTTTTGATTGAAAAAAAAACAGATCGTAGCTATAACATTAGTTCACGCACCATGAACTAATGTAAATAAACGTATTGACATTAATTTTGATCATTGTTAGTTTTAATTTAAAGTTCATGTTAGTTGTGTGCATTTACTGATGTTCAGAAATACAACTTTATTGTAAATATAATTGAGATTTCACATTTTTATTTAAATCACGTGAAAAAGTCAATACACATTACTGGTGATATTGTGAATGATTCAACAATGAAGATTATTCCATTTCATTCCAATAAAATGTTTGCATACATAATATTTCATAATAAAAAAAGGAATAACTTCCTTTGCCTATAACCAACTTGGCTGGTGACACAAACTCCCCTTAATATTCAACCCTTGCCTATAACCACCTGATTCCTCTGACATTTCAGGATTAACCAACACTTGAAAAAAAAAGATGAATTATTTTCAACCCAGCGTTGGGGCAATTGGGTATAAATTAACCTATGCTGAGTTGTTTTAACCCATTGTTGGGTCAAATACAAACATTTGGTTAATTTAACCCAAAATCTGGGTTTGTCCCTGGGTTGAAAATAAACTAGCATTTGTCAAAATAAATCTGGCAAAAACACTTTGATATGATATGCTGATATGATGTGTATGATGAATACTTGAAGCTCTGTTCATTTGTCAGCCTGATTCAGAACCAGTCCCTTCCATATGATATAACTGCATAAGCACCACATAGGCCCTAAATTCATCTCAACGCTTTCTTAGTGCATTTCATCACTTCATGAATCATTTCAACCAAACAGCCCTTGGACAATATCAAATATATTGCCTTGTGAAGACAGATATTACCAAAGTGTTTTTCACAAGACAAAATTTTTACATCAGAATTAATAAATTTTGTAATAAATTACAGAAAGTATTCAAGTTCTTGAGGTAAAAATGCATTTTGGCATTTGTACACTCTAAGAAGAAAAGGTTCAAAAATGAACCTTTTGAGGTTCCTGTAGATTGCAACTGTGGGGGGACCTTAAAGGTTTATTTTTTAACCTTTTTAAAAAGGTTTAAATTGGAACTGTCAGGATATGGCAGAAGAAACCAAGCGCAGGCAGGCAGTGAAGGGTTAACAGATACTTTTATTTTACAAAACACAACCAAAAACACCCACAATGGGGGAAACGAAACTGATATACATATATAAAACAAGAGACTACCCACGAGGGGGCAAAATGAAAACAAGACAAATAAACTAAACACAAAGACACGACCAAACGTCTTAAATCATACGAGGCACAAAACTCACAAAACACGAACAGGAACAGGAACAGGAACAGGAACAGGGGCAAGAGCACGACCACGACCACGACCACGACCACGACCACGACCACGACCACGACCACGACCACGACCACGACCACGACCACGACCACGACCACGACCACGACCACGACCACGACCACGACCACGATACAGGAACACACAGTACAGGCACCAAACACATACAATGCACGAGCACAAGACAAAGAAACAAGAGGGTATTTATAGGAAACACAAAGGAGGGATAACGACATGGGGCAGGTGTGAGACATTAAACACTCAGGGAAAGATAATGAGGAAACAAGAGGGATGGGGCCAATGACAAGACACTGGAGAGAACGTACATTGTCAAACGGACAATAATATGTTTCTCTCCACACATAACCAAAGACTTTGTCATGGCTCTGCTACAGGACCAAGAAAAACATGACAAAGGAAGCAGAGCCATGACAGGAACCCTCTCTTAAAGGTTCATTAAAGAACCAGCAGAGTTCCTTTTGAAATTCTTTTCTAGTCACCATTTCAGTAGTATTATGATTACTATTGTTATTATTATATTACACATTATACTATAACATTTCATAACACGGACACAACACCATGATTCTCCATTAAATATTTATTGCGAGCATGGAAAAATTTCAGACAAAACACAAATTACAATACATTTTATTTAACATCTGATTATGATGTGTATGACATTAACAAAGTAAAATAATTATGAAATAAAGCAACACCACCGCACTGCATACATTTATTTAAACAAACAAAAATGCCCATTTAAATATGTAATATGTGATAATTTACTCACCGTCATATTCCAAACCCTCCTGACTCTCTTTCCTTGGCAGAGCACAAGAGAAAATTGTTTGCTTTTTGACTAGCATTGTATGTAAGTGAATGGTGACTCAGTAACATTCTTCCTAACATCAGCCATAAACAGAGAGAAAGTCCATAAAGTAATGTATCTAGTGAAGAGCTGTGTATATCCCAGTTGTATGATCCTTCAGTACTGCAGGGTGCCAGTTTCAGGTCTGTTTTTTTTAAGTGCAATAATAAGTCATACAAATACAACACAAACAAAATACAATAAAAAAACATTTACAATTACCTTTTGCCCATAAACTGCCACATTGCACTGATAGGCTTCACTGACACCCGAGAGAAATAAAAACAGACAAATTAATAAAATAACAATTAACTTTAACATCTTCAACTCTTTAGTTTTAGATTTAGAGCTTAATGACATCCCACACAGTAGATCACAGTAGAGGAATATGTATCATCAGTAAACATCAAGATGCCACAGCCTGAGGTAATGATAATGATAATTCATGTTCATATTGCTGTTATTGTGTATTGTCCAAAGATTTAAACAAATTTTATTTTGATGTTTTAGCTTCATTGTTTCAAGAAATTATAATAAATTAATCCCATTAAAACTGACCAGAAATACTGAATGGAGAGAGAGGCAAGAAACCTGAATATAAATAATGTTTTATTTATTATTGATTGGTAATCCAGATCATTGAAGAAAACTTGCTCAGCGTCTTGCACGGACAAATTCTGCAGCGAAACCATAGTATAGTATGATGGCCTACTAATTTTTTTTTTTCATTTAAATATACCTTTATACTAATACAGAATAGCAAACCTCTTTACTCAGATCTTTACATAAGACTTTATGTTTACATACCGTACAGTGGGCTTTAACAGTGCACAACAGGAAAAGGCACAAATGCATAACATGGGTGGACACAGCTCTGAAAACAGAACACCACAGATCTGTGAAACTCATTTGTTTTATGTTGTGTCCTCTGCAGTACTCCTTCAGGCCACAAGCCTGTCTCAATAAAATGTATTATTCACAGATTATGCATTTATCAATTTAGATCAAACATTACCTGTAGCGTGTTCCTTCTGGTTAGGCATAAATGGAGATCAAGGATTACCCACTCATTAAAGTTATGTAGGCTTTTGACTCTTTGTACAGGTTGTGGGTCCACATTAATGGCAACATGACAGTAGAGAGACACATCTGGAAAACCACAAATTCAACAGAAAACACATGGAATGATCAAAAGCTATACAGTAATATAACACAGTAAATTTGAAGATGTAGATTGGTTTCAGTTAAATATTCAGTCTTGTCATGTAATTCATATTAATTAATATTAAACCAACTTTCACACTTAAAGGAATACAGTACTTCACCCAAAAATGAAACTTCTGTCATCATTTCCTCACCCTCTGATTGTTCCAAACCTGTATACATTTCTTTGTTCTGCTGGAAGGTATTTGGAAGAATGTCAGATCTCATCCCCCATTTACTGCCATAGGGAAAATAAATACTATGGGAGTCAGAAGGGGATGAGATCTGACATTCTTCCAAATACCTTCTTGTGTGTTCAGCAAAACAAAGAAATGTATACATTTTTGGAACAATCTGAGGAGTAAATGATGACAGAATTTTCATTTTTTGGGTTAAGTATCCCTTTAAGACAATAGACTACTGCTGACTTCATGCAGCTGACCGACAGAGAATGTATTAACATGTTAATATGTTATGAAGTTTAGTTCATGTACTGAACAGAATAAATTATAATAGTCACTAAATCAGCAAATAGTTTACATTAATAAACAGACTGTTTATTTCTGCTAGAACAGATGTATGTTTGTTGTGCCGCCTTGAAGACGACAGTTATGTCTGTTCAATAAGAAAGCACAATGTTTTTAACGTTAAACACATGAATATTCATTTACATTCAGTACTTACGCTCTGATTGTTGTCCATATTGTGTTGCTAGAAATGCGGTTCATCCATTTTGCAGGTGCGTTGTCACCTGCGTCTTTTAGCATCTTTCCCTTTTCAGTGATATCGTTTTCTCTAAAGTGAGGGGTGAAATAATTAACACAAATGTTGCCTTTGTAGCCCTAAACATCTCTCTTAATAACTTTTTCACTTTCCTAAATAGAAAAAAGGTCACTTTGACATCGGTGAACTAACAGAGCTTCAGTCTGTATTTTAATGTACATTAACCACGTTTAATGGCTCTTGAAATCATAAGTCTTTGTCATTTTAGATGTTTGAAATAAGTTAAAATGATTGGAGATGTTTTTCTCTGTTTTTCTTGGGAAAATGACATGTTTATTATTTGAAACGGTGGTGTCCTACTCTCAAATTGTTTGTGCAATTAATTTTTGTATATATTAATCTATAAATATGTAAATGTAAACTAAAGTGGGCTAAAATTATGATAATAAAATTATATTAATAATAATTATAATAACAGCAACAACAAAACAGCAGAAAATAGTCCATATAGTCCAGGGGTCACCAACTAGCATACTCCGGTCCGAATGCGGACCGTGAGATGCATCCGTCCGGACCTCAAAGCCTTTTGATGTAATAAATAAATGAACGCCTAACATTATTTTCTAATGCAATCAAATTTATACCAGGCACATCAAGGTCCACTCAGTAGCAGTTTGGGTCCTATGGCGCCACGGACAGTTAACATTTGCGCACTGTTGCTACGTTCAGACGTAGTGAAGAGGGAAGAGAGCCGAGACAGACTCGCTGCACACAGTGCGCAGACAGTAACTGTCAGTGACTGAAAAACAATGTCCTTTTCAAAAGTTAGAAAAGTTGACGCTGAAAACCATGTTTTCCGAGATGAATGGGTCGAGAGATTTGCATTTATTGTTCCTGCATCGACATGCACAAGGCCGGTTTGTCTCATTTGCTCGGAGTCTGTTGCGGTTGTCAAAAGTGGAAACCTTAAACGGAATTATGAAACTAGACATAGACACTATGAAGAAACTTACCCGCAGCAGTCCGAGGTAAGGACACAGAAAATAGATTAGCTCAAAGCCCAGTAGTAGCGATCTACACGGGCCCTCCCTCACTCACTTACCGCCCAACAACGAACATATGAATGTTCACTAAGAATACAGTGGATGTTAGGAAAACATAAAAAGCCCTTTACTGATGGAAAAATAGTAAAAGAGTGCATGGAGGCTGCGTGTGAAACACTTGTAGAAGGAAAATAAAGACATGAACTAAACGAAAATATTAAACAAACCCCCCTTTCAGCTGCACCAGCCACAAGAAGAGCTGAAATGTTATAAGAGGATGTTCAGTCACAACTTGATGCTTCTATTTGTTAATCTCAGTTCAGCAGAAAACAACACTTTAGTTTTCTTTTAAAGTTGTTAATGTTGAAATGAATATTCAGTGCAGGTTTAGAGGTTAGAGTATTTTGCAAAATTTCCTTCATTATATTGTTGTCAGACATTGTTATGCCATCATATAGATATGAAAAGACATGTTTATTTCTTTGGTCTGCCAAAATTTTTTTTTAATTATCCGGACCTTGGCTGGTAAGGAGTGTTCGTTTACTGGACCTCAAGCGATTTTAGTTGAAGACTCCTGATATGGTCCATCTTAGAAAAGGTTCAAAAAGGAACCTTGGTAACAGGCCAGGTTCTAATTCGAACCCTCTTGCCACAATAGTATACCATATATATATATTCTAACAGTATACCAAATAACAAAGGGTTACTTATAGAACCAACTTTGTTCAGAAGTTCAACTTTGAACCTTTTTTATTATTAGAAGTTCATATTTGAACTTTAAAGTTCTTTTTGTAACTCTAAAGGTTCAATCTCTTCTATGAGTGTAGCTTCTGGAAGACCAGTTTTGCTTTTTGAAGTTTCATCACTCCAGCCAACATCTCAAAAGAACAATGTCACATGGATCTGCATGCTATAAATCTGTAAAGAAAGGGTTTATGCCCCCCGTCCAAAATGGGGAAACTGTAAGGTTTTTCCAAAACACATTTATTATACATTATCACAGTTTTTTAATTATGGAGACAGACCAGTCTCAGAAATAATACATTTAAAAAACACAATTAATAAATTCACAGCACAATTCACATTCACAAAATCAGATTCATAAATTCAAAACACAATTCATGAATTCAATAGTGACTAGTGACATTTTGAATAAACAGCTTTCAGTGAATGGAAAAATGTCTCTCTTGCCAGTCTTTCAGGGTTTAGTTTTAGAAGAGAGAACGTAACATAGAATATGTAACATAGTCGTAATTATAACCTAATGCTTACATATGATTAGACATCCACAAACATGCAAAACAAGTAAATATCAGTGGATGCAAGCAACAATAAATGAAGAGTTTGGTTCCAAAACGTGATAAACGCCATTTAAAAAAAAACGAGTTTCTGCCAAAATCAGTAGTGTATCAGGTCGGTATTGAAAAGTCACTTTTTAATTTTACACAAAATGCGATATCCGCCGTGTTATTCTGTCATGTTTTCTCCCTTTCTTTCCAAACCGCAATATACGCCAGTCTCACTTCTCTGCAGAACGCGATATATCCGCTCAACCAATCACAGCACACCATTCCACGCATTGTAAACAGTAATGGCGGCGTTCTGAATACGGTCGCCATCCTAGTTTCCCTGATCTACTTTGAACCTGTGCTGGTTTCAGTCACGATCGGGCGTGGCGGAAGAACCCAAATGCAGGCAGGCAGTGAAGGGGTTAATGAAACAAGACTTTATAAAAACACAAAACAAAACACCCTCGATGGGGAAAACAGAACAGAGATTAATACAAAACAAAAGACTTCCCACGAGGGGGCAAAATGAAAGCAAGAACAGTAAAAAACTAAACTAAAGAACACGACCAAACGTCTTAAATCAGGGTAAGGTAATTAAACAAACAAACAAACAAACAAACAAGGCACAGGTTTCAGACAATGAACAGGAACTCACAGTACAAGGCACGAAGTACAAGGTACACGGTACAATCCACGAGCACAGGACAAAGAAACACGAGGGCATTTATAGGGAAGACAAACGAAGGATAACGACACAGGGCAAATGAGGGTACGCCCTCAGATACGCCGGGAAACAATACAGGAAACGAGAGGGGCGGGGCCAATGACGAGACACTGGAGAGAACGCATATTATTGTCAAAAGGACAATATGTTTCTCTCCACACATAACCAAAGGCTTTGTCATGGCTCTGCCACAGGACCAAGAAAAACATGACTAATAGAGGCAGAGCCATGACAGGTTTCTGCGGTGGGGAAGAAACTTAAGCCATCGAAATCGAATCATTTATGTGAGGAGATTAAGAAGACGAGGCACTAATTTATAGCATTAAAAAGATGACCTGTTGAATTCATTTTAGGAGCGATGACTGAGTGAATGTATTTTTAGTCCAGTGCCTATATGTAAGATTAGTATTGTATTGAGTTCAGAGGCTGTCATATGTGGATCAACTCACTTTGTTGTGTATTATCAACAGTTTCAATATGAAAAATAACGTTTATGTTGATTCAATGGATTTATTGCATTTTGAAAAAAAATGGAAAGTCTTCACAGACAGTCACACTCATTAAACCTCTTACAGGTAGAAACAGGCATAAACATGAAAATAGCCATTGCATCCTTTTAATTTTATACCAGTAATGATAGTAAAAATATGTTCCATAGGTATTTTTTTCCATAGGTAGAAAGTTGAAATATGTTCCATAGGTATCTGTTTCAATTGTTTGTCTGGTCTCTTATATTTGTTTTATTATCAGTGTATGAATTTATGATATAAAACTGTCCATATTATATCAAGTGCCTCAAGTGCTTTACGTCATATTAATATCTGCTTTAAAAATTTGTGAAAATGTGTGGCCTTGTATGTGATAGCACTTTGACACTTGACAATGAATTTATAACTAATTTCAGACAATATTCAATTATAATATTCAATATTCAATTCAATTCTATCTTACAGGCTAATCATCAAACCACCCCACCAGCTCCAGCAACTCCACCAGTCCAACGACCCCACTGAGAAACTGCATTGCTCTACCACTCTACCTGCATGACTACAGGAAAATCTCTTGCTTAGACTTTTCTATCAGCTGCTATTAAGGAGAGAGAACAATGTGTCAAAGGTATAAATTGTGTGCAGGCCCGGATTAAGAACTCAGAGGCCCCTGGGCACAAGTGTGTTATGGACCCCCCATACACACACATGCGCACAATAAAGTTTTAAATTAGCCTAGGGTACTATGTGTATGAAACACCTCTATGTTTCAGGATTACAGGATTACATTGACAAGTTACAAACTATGATCACAACCTGAAGGACAATATCAACACCTGTACACATCCTCCATCATACAGGATTTACAACAAGATTGCAACAAGGCCTTCCTGGACCAGCAACAACAATATTAAGACCTTTCCCTGCATACTGTAACTCACTGGCATATTCAAGCACACACTACCACCTCAACCTTTTAATTCAGTTCTATCAGATTCTTCCATAATTCAACACAAACATGCCAGATACACAAAACTGTTCTTAAGAGAAAATATAAGAACTTTCTTCAGATAAATTACAGAAAGTTTTTTAAAATATTCTTAAATGCAATTCTAAAATATTTCCATCTTCATTTTTTCAAAGACTAAACGGGCAGGGCAGTCTTTGTCAATGATTATACTACAAGAGTAATTTG
>NC_079914.1:1761704-1766118 GCF_024868665.1 Triplophysa rosa
CGGGCGTGTTGGGGGGGGGGGGGGGGGGGGGTGTTGGCAGAGTCTCATTGCATCAGCTGTCCAGCATTTTTGTCGACGGAGGGGAGGGAGATCTCATTTCATTAGATGTAGACGTGTCCGTCTCGCTTAAGCCTTCACGTTGCGTTCATTTGGCCCGAGCGTCATAGACAGCACACTACATTAGCCGCCGATCGGGAAAAGTTTGCAGTCGGTGGGACGGCCGTTCTGGACTTTGACAGAATGTCCTACTGGTCAGTCCGCCCCTGCGTGAACCGCAAGAGCAAAGTGTGTGGCGACTCTATTTTAAAGGCTCTGGTAACTGCAACTGTACAGTCTTCTTACAAACACCAGTTCAACAAACATGTTCACCTTCAATTCAACACTGCCACCTCAGTAACAAAAGCAAGCTTCATGAATATTTGTTGAGATATAGAGTGGCATCAGGTATAAAATGTAAACTTTACTTACTTGTTGAGTGTGGTCTTGCTGAAAGCGTCCATCTCTGTTTTTGAACTTCTTGTGCAGCGTTGAGCTTCTCCAGTCACTTCAGGATGTAGTGTTTGATTGGTGGATTATAAGCGCAATGTGATTGGCTAAACAGGCCGTCCTTCAAAAAAAAGATACGTGTGAATCTGACCATGGCAGGAACGTCTCAAAAATACCACACACAAATTCAAAGCAATCCATACATGTGTGACAATCCATCAATACATGTAACAACATTCACAAATGTTTATTGAAAAGTAATTCAAGAACCTGATATATACATATTTGTGAAAACATTCTGAATTTATTTCTGCAAGACATATTTGTGTGAGCATTTGGGGAAAATGTTTGTGAATTTATGAATTGTGTTTAGAATTTACGAATCTGATTTTGTGAATGTGAATTGTGCTGTGAATTTATGAATTGCATTTTGTAAATGTATTATTTTTGAGACTGATCTGTCACCATATTTAATCCACTCCAGGATTTACAGGTGGTTATAAAGTTACTTGACATGTGTAACTAAAAGAAAATCCATTCATTTCTGTCGCTCTTGAACTTTGATACTACATCTTCAGTTCACAGATTGACCCTACCTGGAATTTGACTCTGACCTTGTTGAAAACCGTCTGGATCCAGCACTTCAATCACCGCTTGTGACGGTTCACTGCACCAGCGATCAGTTGAGATGACCATTTCTGAAGAATGGAAAACCACAGCAGATTGAACCAGAGCAATGACTGGAACAGTGGGACAAGCTATGAGTTATTACAAATGATTGTTAAACATTGTCTGTCGTATATTTTGGGGGGATTTGGACATTTTCAAGGTATTGTATGGGAGACTGGGGCTAGTTGGAACATGGCTGGACAGAGGAGTAGTTATAAGAGCTATATTTTATTAACGTACATAGTTTTATCAAGTACATACTTGGTTGTGCGTGCAGTACATTATAGTCACAATAAAGAAAGGGTATACAACAGTCACCAAATAAGAGAAAATTATTTCATGCAATCTTAATAATATAATTTATCTTAATAGAGCAAACAATTAACACTATTTATATATAAATGTTATCATTCTTAACTGTTATCATCATTATTTCATGTAACTTAATACAAAAACAGTTGTTCTTGGTGCCAGACATGCAGACATTTCCGACTTATTCACTAAGCAATCTATGTGTATATACATGCGCATACACGATAACAAATGAAACAGCTTGTACAAACGTGCAATGGTACATTAACTAATGTTTTTAGTCAGAATTAACATTAATTGTCATTAATAAATGCTGCAAAGACAAAAATGTTGTTTATTGTCTGTTCATGTTATTCAATTCAATTTTATTTATATAGCGCTTTTCACAATGTGCATTGTTCCAAAGCAGCTTTACTGGAGAAAATAAGAAAAACTGAAAAACACAAAAAAGGTAAAACACAGCACAGTGCATGGTGTTTATAGAACAAGCACGATTATTCTAGTAAATAATATCTAATAAATGCAGTCTCCTGGTGGTTTATTTAGCATATTTTGCATTAAGTGAATACTTGGCTGAAAATATGTGTCTTTAATCTAGATTTAAATTGGGAGAGTGTGTCTGACCCTCGAATAGTATCGGGAAGGCTATTCCAGAGTTTAGGTGCTACATATGAGAAAGCTCTACCCCCTTTGGTGGATTTAGTTATTCTAGGTGTTATCAAAAAGTCTGGAGTTTTGAGATCTTAGAGAGCGTGGTGGGTTGTAGTGTGGTAGAAGCTCTGTTATGTAGGTAGGGGCAAAACCGTTTAAGGCTTTATAAGTGATTAAAAGAACTTTAAAATCAGTACGATACTTAATGGGTAACCAGTGAAGGGTTAATAACATTGGGGTTATGTGATCGTATTTTCTGGACCTGGTTAGAACTCTGGCAGCTGCATTCTGAACTAACTGTAGTTTATTTATTGATAATGCAGGACAACCACTAAGTAGTGCTTTACAGTAGTCAAGTCTTGAGGTCACAAATGCATGAATAAGCTTCTCTGCGTCAGCAACACAGAATATTTCATAATTTGGCAACATTTCTAAGGTGGAAGAAGGCTGTTTTTGTGACATTTCAGATGTGATTTCTAAATGACAGGTTGCTGTCTAATATAACGCCTAGGTCTTTAACGGTATTTGTTGGAGTAACAGTGCAGCCTTCAATTTGCAGGTTATAATCCGAAATATTCTGCTCACGTGTCTTTCGTCCGATAAGTAATATTTCTGTTTTATTAGAATTTAAAAGAAGGACATTACAAGTCATCCAATGTTTTATATCTTCGATGCACTCTGCCAATTTGGATAGCTGGAAGGAATCATCTGGTCTTGATGAGATATATAGCTGAGTATCATCTGCATAACAGTGGAAGCTAATTCCATGTTTTCTAATAATGTTTCCAAGAGGCAGCATGTATATGGAGAATAGCAAGGGTCCTAAAACCGATCCCTGAGGTAATCCATAATTTACTTTGTGTTACATTTGATGATTCCCCATTATAGCGTTAGAAGTTGGACAAAACTATGTGAGCGTGTAAACACAGCGCGTAAGCAGATTACAGCTGCGCGGGCACACTGAAAACACTAGCGCGTAAAATGTAAACCTGTAGAGATCTCAAATCTCTAACTTGAACACAAAAACCAAGATTGTGCACGTAAATCAAGACTTACGAGGGGAAATAACAAACCCCCGAGTCAAAGCAGTCGCTCGCGCACAGTATTGACTACACGCGCAAGTGCTACTCTACGCGCGCACGAGCTGGGATTCTTCACGCGCGCGAGTCATTTTGACTTTTGGCACTAAGGGGGGCGGGACACTGCGATTTTGTGACAACAAATGCCATTGGCCCTGCTCCTTTCTTGAACTCCCGTTGTGATTGGCTGTTGCTGCCGCCCTTAAGTCGATGACAGAACAGGAGAGATGGCTGGAAATTGGGGAAAATAGGATCTATTTATTTTACAAATAAACATAATTCAAGGACTGAATCAGCCTGTATCTTCAATTTATCAATGAAGATGTAATAAAAAAACTGTTGTTACTCATTTACAAATAGTTTAATTAAACAGCAAATAAAAGAACTTAAATGCGCAGAAATATTTTCCTGTATGCACAATGGTAAATGCCCGAGTTTTTTGTTTGTTAGGCAGTGCATACAAAGGCTTTACCGAATGCAAGCAGCCTTTGAGCTTGTATTTTTGAACATCACTAGCCTACTGCGCAAAACACTGTTGTCTGTTGTAGCCTATTTGAAGAAACGACTGACATTCTAGATTGCAGTGCTCTAACTCTATGAGTAATTGAATAGTGATGTATTAGGATTATGACATGTAAAATAAAAAGAGTATAATAATCTAAAAGCTATATACAATTACGTTAAGATTATAAACGCTGGTATTAGTCTATATAAAAAACTGGATGAGTAACAACTTTTTATTACTGAACTCGGACAAAACGGAAGTGTTACTTATTGGACCGAAAACTGCTATAAGTAACAACCAAGAATACTGTTTAACTATTGACGGATGTTCCATAAAACCCTCATCGTCAGCAAAGAATCTTGGCATTCTATTCGATAGTAATCTGTCATTTGAGAGCCACGTCGCCAACACCTATAAAATTGCGTTTTTCCATCTTAAGAATATATCTAAACTACGTCATATGCTGTCAATGTCAGATGCAGAGAAGTTAATTCATGCATTCATGACATAAAGACTAGATTACTGTAATGCACTGTTAGGTGGTTGCCCTGCAGGCTTATTACAAAAACTCCAACTGGTCCAAAACGCGGCAGCTCGAGTTCTTACATGTACAAAAAAGTATGAACATATTAGCCCGGTTCTGTCAACCTTGCACTGGTTACCTATAAAGCATCGCGTTAACTTTAAAATCTTGCTTATTACCTATAAAGCC
>NC_079914.1:1767603-1803810 GCF_024868665.1 Triplophysa rosa
AAGTCTATATCCATATGATAGGACCGTCTGCTATTAACAAGTTTCTCTATCGCTTGGCATGAGATAAAAAGCGATTGGTCTGTATTATTTGTTTACCCACATAGCTTAATGTGTTCAAAAACACAGAATGTAGCCTGTTCTTGTTTTTAACATAGTCTAATGAGCCTTTTTAATGGCGTCATAATTTAAAAAGCGATGTCTTTCTCACTAAACCCTAACAAATAATGAAATATTGTTTTTATGACATTTTTTACTTAAACTTTTAATAAATATTAAAAAATATTAAATATTAATAATATTAAATAAATTTAATACATTGAAGTTTTATGGTTTATTAGACATGCTTTTCACTTAACAAAAAATCATTTACCTCTTAAAAAGAATACAGAACATGTCAAGCATTTAAAGGCAGAATACACACAAATTAAAAGTAAAGAAAATGGAATTTGATAAATAAAACAAACATCATACTAGGGCCAATAACCTCTGCTCTAATTGCTTCAGCTGCTGAAGAATGGGCTTGGTGAAAGCACTAGCATTAGCTAATGCTAAAGATTTGATAAACACTGGGGATATTTGTACAGATTGTGACGTAAAATGTAAGTAAAACATGTCGAATCTTTAGCGTTAGCTAATGCTAGCGCTTTCACCAACGGCCCAGTCTTCAGCAGCTGACATGCTGTGGGTCCTTCTGCACTCTTGAAGTGTTGACAAGACTGTAGTATCAGGGTTGATGTTAAAAAAACCTTAGGTCTATGTTAAATTGTAATATAACGTTATATCATAACACATTTTACTAATCTATTTAGCTGACTTATCTACAAAAAGGCGACCACTGATAATGCACATTTGCTATGGCTGAATGCAGAGCTGAAGGGCTTTCAAATAAATTCATTTTTTGTTATATTAACCCAGTGTTTCTAATAAATCTCCTTACAGCACACATTCATTTTCCTGCATTTGGTCCAACATATAAAATATTACTTAATGTGAATTCCTTAGATCCTATTTTCCCCATTTCCTGCCATCTCTCCTGTTCTGTCATCGACTTGAGTGGCAGCAACAGCCAATCACAACGGGAGTTCCAGAAAGGAGCAGGGCCAATGGCATTTGTTGTCACAAAATCGCAGTGTCCCGCCCCCTTAGTGCCAAAAGTCAAAATGACTCGCGCGTGAAGAATCCCAGCTCGCGCGCGCGTAGAGTAGCACTTGCGCGTGTAGTCAATACTGTGCGTGAGCGACTGCTTTGACTCGGGGGTTTGTTATTTCCCCTCGTAAGTCTTGATTTACGTGCACAATCTTGGTGTTTGTGTTCAAGTTAGAGATTTGCAATCTCTACAGGTTTACATTTTACACGCGAGCGTTTTCAGTGTGCCCGCACAGATGTGATCTGCTTGCGCGCTGTGTTTGACAGTAAAAAATCATTGCTTTCTTGTACGTTGGCTACAGTGTATAGACCCCCTGGTCCCTACACTGATTTTCTGAAAGAGTTTGCGGACTTCCTATCGGACCTATTGGTTAACGTTGATAAAGTACTAATTGTCGGAGACTTTAATATCCACGTAGATAGTGCTAACGATGCATTAGCAGTGGCGTTTACAGAGCTATTACACTCTTTTGGAGTAACACAACACATCAATGGACCCACTCATCGATTTAATCATACACTAGACTTGATTATATCTCACGGAGCCGATCTAACCAATATAGATATTATACCTCAAAGCGACGATGTCACTGATCACTATCTTATAACATGTACACTGCGCACTGCAGAAATCAGCCGTTTAACTCGTTATCGACAGGGTAGAACAATTACCTCGACTACTAAAGATAGTTTCGCAAAGAGCTTGCCAGATCTGACTCCTTTAATAACCATACCAATAAATACAGAATCGCTCGATGACATGACCAGCAAATTGGGCACTATTTTCTCTAATACATTAGAAGCTGTCGCACCTATGAAGTCAAAAAAGATTAATGAGAAAAACGCAGCACCATGGTACAATAGCACCACTCGCGCCCTTAAAAGAGAAACACGTAAACTGGAGCGCAAATGGAAACAAACCCAATTAGAGGTCTTTAAAATTGCGTGGAAAGAGAGTGCAAACTGTTATAAAAAGGCACTAAAAGCAGCAAAGGCTGAGCACCTCCGTAACCTCATAGAAACTAACAAAAACAATCCAAGGTTTTTATTTAGTACAGTTGCTAAACTAACAAATAAACAGACTTCACCTGACCTGGGTATTCCGCCGCACCTTGGTAGCAATGATTTCATGAATTTTTTTACAGAGAAAATCGAAAACATACGAGACAAAATAGTAAAAACTCAACCTCCAAGTCTGTCCTATAAATTAGTACCAACCATCGCCCCAAAAGAAAGGCTACAGTGTTTTTCACCTATAAAACAGGAAGATTTAATTAAACTTATTGCAACATCTAAACCTACAACTTGCTTATTAGACCCCATACCAACTAAATTATTAAAAGAGTTATTACCCGTTGCAATTGAGCCCATTTATAACATTATCAACTCGTCAATTAATCTAGGCCATGTCCCAGGAGCCTTTAAACTGGCCGTCATTAAGCCTCTTATCAAGAAACCAAACTTAGACCCCAATGAACTAGGAAACTATAGACCGATTTCAAATCTCCCTTACCTGTCTAAAATACTAGAAAAAGTAGTGTCCACTCAGTTGTGCTCTTTCTTACAAAATAATGACATACACGAAAAATTCCAGTCAGGCTTTAGACCGCATCATAGTACTGAAACTGCGCTCGTTAAAATTACAAACGACCTGCTTATAGCATCAGATAAAGGTAACATCTCACTCCTAGTCCTGCTCGACCTTAGTGCTGCGTTCGATACTGTAGACCATAAAATACTTCTAGATCGCTTACACAATTATACCGGTATTCAGGGACAGGCACTACAATGGTTCAGATCTTACTTATCAGACCGACATCAATTTGTCCATTTAAATGGGGAATCATCAAATCTAACGCAAGTAAATTATGGATTACCTCAGGGATCGGTTTTAGGACCCTTGCTATTCTCCATATACATGCTGCCCCTTGGAAACAT
The DNA here is from genome assembly GCF_024868665.1 of Triplophysa rosa. Lineage (NCBI taxonomy): Eukaryota > Metazoa > Chordata > Actinopteri > Cypriniformes > Nemacheilidae > Triplophysa > Triplophysa rosa. Next base: position 1,770,688 of record NC_079914.1, read on the forward strand.
TATTAGAAAACATGGAATTAGCTTCCACTGTTATGCAGATGATACTCAGCTATATATCTCATCAAGACCAGATGATTCCTTCCAACTATCCAAATTGGCAGAGTGCATCGACGATATAAAGCATTGGATGACTTGTAATTTCCTTCTTTTAAATTCTAATAAAACAGAAATATTACTTATCGGACCAAAGACACGTGAGCAGAATATTTCGGATTATGACCTGCAAATTGAAGGCTGCACTGTTACTCCAACAAATACAGTTAAAGACCTTGGCGTTATATTAGACAGCAACCTGTCATTTAAAAATCACATCTCAAATGTCACAAAAACAGCCTTCTTCCACCTTAGAAATGTTGCCAAATTGCGAAATATTTTATGTGTGGCTGATGCAGAGAAGCTTATTCATGCATTTGTGACCTCAAGACTTGACTACTGTAATGCACTGCTTAGTGGTTGTCCTGCATCATCAATAAACAAACTACAGTTAGTTCAGAATGCAGCTGCCAGAGTTCTAACCAGGTCCAGAAAATACGATCACATAACCCCAATGTTATCAACCCTTCACTGGTTACCCATTAAGTATCGTATTGACTTTAAAGTTCTTTTAATTACTTATAAAGCCTTAAACGGTTTAGCCCCTACCTACATAACAGAGCTTCTACCACACTACAACCCATCACGCTCTCTAAGATCTCAAAACTCCAGACTTTTGATAACACCTAGAATAACTAAATCCACCAAAGGGGGTAGAGCTTTCTCATACGTAGCACCTAAACTCTGGAATAGCCTCCCCGATACTATTCGAGGGTCAGACACACTCTCCCAATTTAAATCTAGATTAAAGACACGTCTTTCCAGCCAAGCATTCACTAACACATAGCTAATGAACAGCAGCTACGCTAATTATTCTCTTTCTGCCCTCGCCTCGGGATGCCCATCCTGAGGTAGGGAGAGATTCCGCCAGGCCCAGATGAACGTCATATGCCCATCCACAACTAGAGATTACGCCAGCTACATCGGAAAATCCCGTACCATCCTCCTGCGAGAGCCTGCGGACTGATTGACCATCCCAGCTCCATCCAAGGCAATTCCATCACCACCCAAGAAAAAGGCGACCATCTGGCCGGCCCAGCTCAGACAATTCCATCCCAACCGAGAGCAAAGACGGACTACCTGTCACATAAATGCTAAATTTACAATACTTGGTATTTAATGCTAAACTTACATCACATGACAGCAGTTTGAAGTTATGGCTGCACTCAGTGACTTTGATTGGAGGTAGCTGGGTGGGTGTTGCGGGGAGTGGGGGGGCTTGTTGATTGTGGTTCGGGGCGTTTCATTTGTTGGGACTGTGTGGGTCTGGTCTGGTTGGTCTTGTTGTGGTCGATGTCGGACAACAGAGGAATCAAGTTAATTATGCCATTACTACTTTTCCCTGGTTGCTCCTCTGTTGTCTGTTGTTGATCACGGAATGGGACCGGGTTGGACCTGCACGGTTTCGGCGGGTGGGGCTTCCTGGGTCGCGGCTCTCCCTATTCTTCGTGGATATTGCTCGGTGGCTTTGGTTGGGGTCACTGAGTGCAGCTATGACACGTCAGAGGAGATCTGGCCCTCCCGGCTGAGCCTGGTTTCTCCCGAGGTTTTTTTTCTCCATTATTCATCATTGGAGTTTGGGTTCCTCACCACAGCAGAGCAGTGCAGTGTTGGCTTGCTCACCGGGAGACTGCATTTATTTATTTATTTATTCATTTATTTATTAGATATTATTTATTATAATGATCTTGCTTGGTCTATAAACACCATGCACTGTGCTGTGTTTTACCTTTCTGTGTTTTTCTAATTGGCTCCTGTAAAGCTGCTTTGGAACAATGCACATTGTGAAAAGCGCTATATAAATAAAATTGAATTGAATTGAATTGTTTACACGCTCACATAGTTTTGTCCAACTTCTATCGCCATACCCCATTTAAATGGACAAATTGATGTCTGTCTGATAAGTAAGATCTGAACCATTGTAGTGCCTGTCCCTGAATACCGGTATAATTGTGTAAGCGATCTAGAAGTATTTTATGGTCTACAGTATCGAACGCAGCACTAAGGTCAAGCAGGACTAGGAGTGAGATGGTACCTTTATCTGATGCTATAATTTGTCATTTTAACGAGCGCAGTTTCAGTACTATGATGCGGTCTAAAGCCTGACTGAAATCTTTCATGTATGTCATTATTTTGTAAGAAAGAGCATAACTGAGTGGACACTACTTTTTCTAGTATTTTAGATAGGTAAGGGAGATTTGAAACCGGTCTATAGTTTCCTAGTTCATTGGGGTCTAAGTTTTGTTTCTTGATAAGAGGCTTAATGATGTTATCTAATGTAGTTAACTACCCTTATTTTAAAGTGTTACCACTGGGTTGTTGTTTTTATTGGTTACTTGTGCTGTGATTTCATTTGTATGAGGCGATATATTGATGACCTTTACAGGTGTGTTTTAGCCCCAGACAGAATACACACCTGTTCTCATAATCTAACCAATTAACCTTTAGACTCAAGATGTATTAAGTTTCGCCTCCACTTGCGACAGAGTCACAGTATCATATCTCTGTATCTACGAAACTGGAAAAAGATGCATTATACTAAAACAAAGCTATAGTACAACACTTTACAATTGTTCACTTAAATGTATTATAAAGCAAAAAAATATTTCATAAATTGTCCTATACATTTTTATAAATTGTAGCTTCGGAGGGACATTTTGCTGATGATCATGATGAATCAGTCATAAATGCAAAAGTAAAAAAAAAACAGAAGGCTCTAGATGCAGTAACAGTCAACATGAGACCAAACCCTTGAAATAAGCCTCTTTGTGCATTGTTTTAGATATGTCATCTCCCAGCATTTCAACCTTTGTTTTTTTCAACCTATTTTTCCTTTAAAATGTTGGTCCCTATTCAGTTTCACTGTACAGACAAAACACCCCAGACAGTTTTAAAAAAATCTTCTTTAATTAATACACAGAGGAAAAACACATTTTGGATTGGCAGGACGTGGAGGCCTGATATGTATGGGTAACATTTTAAAACTTTATACTTTGTTTAATTTTATTTAATTTTAAACGACTACAAACTTGCTATAAAATGTAAAATGAAATGTCATGATATCATCTTATTTGGGAGTCAACATGGCAAAGCTTCAAAAATCACATACAGTTGTGGTCAAAAGTTTACAAATACCTTGCAGAATCTGGAAAATGTTGAAAACGTAATAAAAATAAGAGGAATTTTGAAAATAAGGGTTTGGTTTTAATTTAGTACTACCCTAAACAAGTTATTTATTTTTTTATCTGAGTCATTAAACTTTCCACTGATCTTCAGAAAAATCTTCTAGATTCTCCGCAATCTTTGCTTTTTCAACAAATGCATATTTTACCCTTTGTTCACAAGTGACTGTATGATGATGCGATCCATCCTTTTATACTGAGGACAGTCAAGAAGCTCATGGATGACTGTTATGAAAGATACAAACATTCCCTGATGCTCAAGAAGTGAACACATTTAAAAGTCATGGCCAATGTAAACTTTTGAATTGCCTTTTATTATTAATTTAGTTCTGATTCTGTACTTTGGACTTAAACATCTGTTATGTAAAATAACTTTTTCAGGGTAGTATGTAATCAAAAACAAACCTTTACATTTACATTTACATTTAGTCATTTAGCAGACACTTTTATCCGAAGTGACTTACAAAGAGTTTAAGGAGCAATAAGCGATAGCAAATTATTTTCAAAATTCCTCTTACTTTTCTTACATTTTCTGTTTTTTGCATGATGTATGTGAACTTTTGACCACACCTGTACTGTACATCCATGATTACAGTAATCCTTTAAAAATGTTTCTGAAGTGCAAACGATATCTGATTAGCAACCAGTATGTTGCATTCTAATGTGGTGACACAATGATTATGTTGACCTAAAGACCAGGAAAGTCTTAATTTCTATAGGAATGCATCATACTGTAAAATCATAAAATTTAGGAAAAGATACAGCAACTTTCATGCGATGCCAGGAACAGGATTTAAGCAGACAGAAGTTAAGAACTGTCTGGGTATAACTGCTCCCAGAAGCACTGTGAATGACTTCTGGCAGATGGTTAGATGACTGGGCCAGACTAGGCTAGATGCACTGGAACAGGGAGACCGACTTTTAGATTTCGGATCGCTTGCTACATCAGTCAGTGTCTTATAAAAATGTTAATCACTGTCTGGACCATTGCTATAAATGTTTATATGAGAGGCGAGCATATTTAGCATGATCTTGACATGGATCGAGGGACATGCAGGATTTGGAGCCAGGCAAATCCAGATGTTTTTTTTAATGGTGTAGCCCATGGGGTCGGTGGCACGAACCGGGCTGGGTTCATCTTAAAATGTACTGTATTGCACTACAGATGACAGAATACATGCTGTAAATGTCACACCCTCGTTTCCCTGACACAATTTACCACTCAAGAATATATACAGTACCTTGTTTACCTTTATGTCCATTTTGGTGCTTGGATCATTTGACTCTTGATTGATATTTAGTTCCATGGCACAGACAAAACAACAGGTCAGACATTCTTCGAAATATTTTGTGATCTCCAGAAGAAAGTCGTACAATTTTGGAATGGCATGAGTAAACGATGACAGAATTTAACAAATGTAATTTTATTCAGCTGTATCGCAAAATAATCTGCATACTTATGAAGCCATGTCACACCGGGGATTATGGTAAACCTTTTGAAGAAGAAACATTATATGATATTGATATCAGGGATATTTACGAAGTTTATCCCTTGCATTGACATTGGCTGCAGATTTTACAGTTGGCTATGGAACAAAAGCTATTTGGGATCAATTGATCGAAGAGATAATCTGGATGCTGCAGTGAAGATATCTGATTCACATGGAGCCTTTCTTGTCACATACATTTAAGATCATGATGTTCTCTGGACAAAGTATAAGTACCACTTTACATTACAGCCACCGATAAAGAGACTAGATGAAAAATACATTACACTGATGCTTTAAATTGAAATCTTTTAGGAGATTTAATAAAGCAATGGTACTGTTACTGCTGTTACACTCAATATCAACATGCGATTGGGCTCTATGTTTTCACCTGATTGTAACCCATTGTATGAGCTTTCGGTGATGGACATGGGTCATCATGTGCTCTCTGACCTGTCTGCAACTAAACTGTGATGCACTTTTTGTTTTAACACGTTTATGTCATGGGCAACATTAAGTTTGTCAGCAGTACAGAGCAGCACACTGCTCTTCAGTGTGATCATACCAGACAGGCGAGCTTTCACGACCCACATGCATCATTGAGCCTTTGGTGCCTATGATCCTGACACTAGTTCACAGGTAGTCCATTCCTGCACAGCCTTTGATAGGTGTTAACCATATACCGGGAGCACCTAAGACTTGCCGGTTTGTGACCTGGTCATCTCTGGGCCTTGTCAGTCACTCTGACAATTTTGCTTGCCCATTTTCTTCTGCTTTCAACAACTGAAATTTAAGAACTGACTATTCACAATGTCATGCACTGATTGAAAGGTGCTTTTGTAGTGATATAATAAATTATATTGCCTTCACCAGTCAGTGGGTTTTAATGTTGTGGCTGAATACATAGGATAATAACATAAAAAGGCTTATCAAAAGGGAGCTGAAAATGCTTCCCATACCCATATATTTTGATTTTGTCGAAAGCTAGCAAAGAAGCTAGCAAACACATGCATATGCCAACTTAGACATGTTGCATTGACATGCCCTCATTAAAAATAATAATATAATAAATATTAAGCTACTTGGAAGGTTACTTTCCACAAGAAAAAAACTTTGCTTGTGCTAACCATTGTTTGTGTTGTATGGTTATACAGTAATCGCTACCAGAAACACAGAGAAAGTACGTATAACACAATATTTAATATTATATCACGTATATAACACATAGAAATACTGTATATTATTTTGATATAGTATTTAATAATACAGTATTTATATAGTTTATTATAATACATTTTATTTTATTTGGTTCACTAAAAAATAAAAATTCAGTCATTATATAATTCCCCTCAAGTTATTCAAAACGTTATATGAGAAATTGAGAAATGTCTCAGTGGTTTTGTGTCCATACAATGGAAGTCAATCGGGTCCAGTGTTGTTCGGTTGTCCTATAGAAAAAAGGAAGTAATACAGGTTTGATATGACATGAGGGCAAGTGTTCAAATTTATTTATTGGATAAACCCCTTGAGATGCACCATCTCATTTTCAAGGGGGTCCTAATACATCAGTGTCTCGAAACAAAAAGTAAATGGTATGGTGAAAGTAAATGGTGAAAGTATTTTTATTGTATTTTATTTTTGGATAAAATAATTTATTTTTATGCTAAACAATTCTTGTTGGGCCACAACTTTCTTTTTTCTTTCCTTTGTTGCTTTTTATTAAAGAAGTTTTAACGTAAAGCTTTGAGACACAGCTGAAGCGTTTAACATGATTACATGGAAACATAAACAGACAATTTAAAAGAAATACATTGTCTGATAACTATAGCTCCAGTTACTGTGACTATAACATTTGTCTGTGATAAGCAGTTAGATGAGTATAGCATCATGTGTATGCACTCAGGAAACACCACTCGAATTAAACAGAGCTGAACATTTAACATTGTATCAAGCGCAGCCTCTCTGTGCATGTGTGTTATCTTAAATGGAGATGTATGTGCAATGATGTGTGTCTCTTTCTCTGGCTGGTCAGTTTCATAAGCAAAGCCAGAGAAACAGAGATAAGCTCAGAGAAGCACAAACCGTGACCTCACCATTAGAGATAAGAGTGCTATGAAAAAGGACAGAGGAGCGCCAATGCTGACAGGCATCAGACCTGCAGTTGGCACTTTTCATTAATAAGGTACAAATTGGCCTCCCATGACTTTGTCAACAAAGGCAACAATCCAAAATTCTTTGGGGTTAGAATTATTAAATATAGAATTTCTAATGTAAAATGAAAACACTTCAAACATCTATCTTCAAGACTGTATCCAACAATTTGAACAGTGATGTTATTGTCACGGTTTCCCTCTGTCTCTCCCTGTGTTTACCCACGCTCCTCCACGCACCCGCGTCTCGTCAAGTATCACTGCAGCTGTCAGCGATTCCCTCATCACCCGAACTTTCCATATATTCTCACTGTGTTCTTGTATTCCTTGTCGAGTCTTAAATGTTACCCCTATGCAATAGTCTAGTGTATGTTCTACATTTCCGTTAATCATTAAAGTGTTTTGTTTGGTACTCACCGTTGTCAGTGGTTCCTGGGACTGCCAAGTCCGCCAGAGCCTGCTTCCAAGTCCGCCAGAGCCTGCTGGCAAGTCCACCAGAGCCTGCTGCCAAGTCCGCCAGAGCCTGCCGGTCCCGTCATATTTATCATATAACCTATTGCATTTCTACCAAGAAACGAATAGTTATTTTTTATAAAAATAAATGTAAATGGCACTTTCTATTTATATTTCAATGTAGTAACAAGTCATCTCCCTAAGCTTTTTATCCAGAAAGGAATTTTCACTATGTGTTCATATGGAAGTGATGAACAGAAAGAAAGATATTTGAATTGTTGCTTATTATAACCAAACAGTTTTTGCCACAATTGACTACCATAGTAGGAAAAAATACAATGGCAGTTAAAAGTGCCCCAGAACTGTTTGCTCTCCTACATTCTTCAAAATGTCTTTTGTGTTCAACAGAATTAAAAAAATATATAAAGACATTTTTCCTACTATGTCAGTCAATGGGGGGCAAAATCTGTCTGTGTTCATCAGAACAAAGACATGTATACAGATTTGGAACAACTTAAAGGTGAGTAAATGATGAAAGCATTTTCATTTTTGGGTGAAGCATCCATTTAACTAAATCCTTGGTGTATCCAGTCTTACGAAACCTTTACCCTCACCCTAACCCAAACCATGAAGACTACCTATGCTTATTGAACTTGCCAAAACAACACACCCATGTGATGTCGTCTGACTCGAAACACCAAGGATTTAGTGAGAGCCCTGCATCGAGCACCACTTGAGAATTTCATGTTTGAGAAAGACCAAAAAAGAAAATTCTGTCATCATTTACTCACCATCATGTCATTTAAAACCTGATTGACTTTCCTCTTCTGCAGACCACAAAATAAGATATTTTGAAGAATGTTGTTAACTGGCACCTTTTCACTTTAATTGGTTTTGTGACAATACAATAGAAGTGAATGGGTGCCGGCGCTGTTCAGTTACAAACGTTCTTCAAAATATCTTCTATTGTGTTCCGCATCATACAGGTTTAAAATGAGAAGAGGATGAGTAAATGATAACAGAATTTTCATTTATGGGTGAACTATCACTTTAGTAGAACGTTCCACCTATAAAGAGACCAATTAGCAAATCCATTTATATTTAAAGTGGTGTCTCTTGGTTATTTTCATGTGTGTCCAGTCCACAGGTAGCAGGAGCCTGATGGAGTCTGAAGGTTTTAGATAAACAGGTTAAGCTTTTAAAAGTTAAGCTTTTAAAATTGCAGGGCAGAGAAACAAAGGCAACAGGGATTTAATCAAAAGGCGTAAAACTGTGAGCAAGACTTGATTCAGACAGCTTTAAACCTCAGAAAAACATATTTTTAGACATCAGAGTCATTCATCATTACGGTTCATTGGTTATGGATGGCGTTAGGTGAATTATGAAGTAATTGCGTTGTTTTTTATCCTCTTAAATTAGTTTTGGATATGTTTGGCAAATATTAAATTTATAAGCATAGTTTTATATCTAGTGTTGGTGTACTTAAAATGGGGCAGAGACATTCCAACTCATTCTCACTCCCGACATGTCACATATTGATGTTCGGTCAGCGGCCCTTTGCGTCATTCCGTTGCTTTAGGTTGTTTCCTATAGCGTTTAATTCATTGCATTTGTAAAAATATAATTGGTTTAATAAATATGTTTTCAAAGAGATTTGGAGCACCTAACACCACCCCCGCCCTAAACCTAACCACTTTTCAACCATATAAAACACAACACACAAATAAAAGCACAGTCACAGGTGTTTATTGCACAACCTGACCAAGAAACAGTAAAAAAATATTACGCACACCAGTGGCGAAGCTATATATGGGGTGGCCAAGGCTACTTAAGGGGGTCCACAGACCATGACAGAAAATTAGTGAGTTACCCTGACATCGAATTATCATAAATAAATCCTAGGATTGCTGATTGGAGGTACAAGTAATAATTTACTTCTCAGAGTTCCTCAATCTGTGTCACAAATGTAGCCTATATAAAACAACTGCGCAATGTAATGAGATGTAATTCTAAATGGATGTAGATGAAATTGATTATAAAATATAAATGATGAAAATGTTGAAATCATAGTTTAACCCTGATAAACTCATTTAATTTAAACAGAAACAAAGCAGCACAAAGTGTCTTAAAACTGAGGTGGATCAGAGCAGCATGTCAGATGTTTTAAATATAAAACATATACTCATTCCATAGGACTGCAAGATGAAACAAAATCATTGTGTCATGGTCGACAAAGCTGAGAGAGACCCAAATGCAGGAAAAAGCTTTATTAGTAAATGGCAACAGTCAATAATCCAAACAGCCAATGAATGCACAGCCGCGGGAAGCAGAAAGATACACCACCGGAATGGGAGAGTACTCCGAAGAGCGTCGAGAATCCCCCGCCGGGGTAAGGGGTCAGTAGTTGGGGTTCGAGGGTCTTCCTCGAACCAACTCTCAGGAGGAGAGAGAAGTGGTAGCTCGTGGTGAAGATCGCGCCCATGATGCGACTGTTGTTAGGTCGGGTGTGGAGCAAGGCCGCCGGCTGGGACGCCAACGGATACTGCGTAGACAGAGAGCAGCCCTGGGACGTGATGGGAGAGAGGTGAGAACACACTGGAAAAGCGAAGGAAAACAGAGTCAAGTGAAGCACGTTCGTGAAGGCAAAATGACTAGAGGAGCTATGGCTATGGCTATGGCATCCAAGAGGATATCGATATGCTATAGGTGAGCCGCCACCGCAGCAGCAGCACCTAGGTCAGTCTGTAGTGGAAAACACACAACGGTCAGACACAGGACAAGCAACATCAAGGGATTATAAAGGAAACCTAGATGGGCTGGAATAGTCAACAGGTGTGGGACAATTGCGGGAACAAGCGGCTTAATGAGGGAAGTGAGAACAGGGGTGTGAGAGCTGAGTGGAAAAACACCAGTGCAAGGAAAGCCCTAAGGGAGACACACGAAGGCGGGAACAGTGATGCAGACTCTGAGCACGTGGTCAGCCGTCAGTAGACAGCTTCCACGTGCTCGACAAAAATAAGACCGTTGCCGTGCAGACAATTACCCCGACCTGACCTGGGTCGTGACACATTGATGCTGATTATTGCACTCGATGTTGTAATCTTGTTTTGATTATTACTTTCAGATATTAGAATACATCCAAATGTTTTGCACGCTACAAAACAAGCTGAGAAGCGTTTATGAATGATTTATTGCTGTTTTTGTGCTTTTATCAAAGTGCACAATGATTCTCTAAGGAACATGAAAATCAAAACGGTTAATTATTCAAACAGGAGACGTAGAAACAATCAAAGAACATTCAACACCACTAAAACACTCAAAGGCTTCAGGTTATACATGAAAGAGTCTGAATACTCTACATGATGAATCTCTTTTTTATGTCGTATCTGTCCGCAGTTGTTTATGATAAACTTTGTGAGCGTAGCACACTTCAACACAACACTTCTTCACCGGCGAATCATCTAAACGCCTCTGATTGGCCAGTATATTCATACGATGAATGTGATTGGCTGTAATGCTCAAAGCTGTAGCTGAGCAAAATGTAATGCTGTCATGGACATTCGTTCATTTTCACCTAATCTTATTTCGATTGTGACTTTCCAAAGCCTCTGTTAATTTCTGACCCTGATCTAAACAATGTAAGGGTTATGTTGGGAACCGATGTCTCTTCTCTAATTACTTATTTGTTAATGGAGCCTAACATTAACTTACACAATGAAAAGTTGTTTAGGAATCCTAAACCCAAGGCTAAAGAGTGAAACTTATTTAAAATACGATGCTTCCTTCTCGTGTAACGTTATTGTTAATAAGTTTGTATTGAGTACATCTGCTAAGAAAGTTGAAAGAAATATGGGATCTTTCCCAACACTGTGTTTACATTTATCTAAGGTAAGAAAACGCTGGGAAAACATTAAATTTAGGTGTAACATTAGAAAGTAGGAAGATACCACTTTTATGGTATGGTTCAACAAAAAAAACTTACCTGGCTGAGTCTGACATGAAAAGACTAGCGAGCATCCACATTTCAATATTCCATTTTTTTCAGCAAATTGCAGCTATCCATTTGCTTCTTTTCTATCTTTCGTCAGTCTTTAAAAATAATTCTCAGATTTTGCGCTGTACAATCATTCACACAACAACTTTTTCTCGTTCTAAACAGAGTACAGATAGCGGTAGACGCTGCTGCATTCTTTCTGCCAAGAAGTGTCTCGCTTGACTTTCGTGTGCAGTGACGTCATGTGCAAGCGCTGCTGCTGAACGTCAAAATAAAAGGTTTGCTCAACGAGAGGTGAAATCAGATGTCAATCAACATAAGTAGCAAATTTTGGAGTGGCACCCCCTCTGGCTCCGCCACTGATACACACGCGTTGCAGAACCGAAGCTGTATGATAACTTTATACGGCAAACTCCGCTACTGCACAAAGCAGATCACGTGATGCTTTCTTCTTGACGGCAGTTTTTGAACGTCTGTGTTCACTCGACCTGAGATGTACAGCAGAAGGTGATAGCTTTCGCATCTGTTCCCAGAGGTGGACAGTAACGAAGTAAATTTGCCTGAGTACTGTACTTAAGTACACTTTTTGAGTATCTGTACTTTACTTGAGTATTATTTTTTCTGAGTACTTGTACTTTAACTTGACTACATTTGAAAGACAAATATCATACTTTTTACTTCACTACATTTATAAAAAGGTCCAAAAGTAGAAAATGGTTTCTATGCAGCGGGTTTCCTGTGTGCACAATTTATCTGGCTTGCGATCTGCCAGGACCTTTTACTGTTGCCAAGTATTTCAGTTTTTCTAAGCTCGCGGTTTTCCGGCAAGCTTTGAATGGCCATTTGGCAGATTTTTTTAACGCAAATCTGGCAACTCTGGGATCTTCCCCGCTAAACTAATGTAAACGTAGGCGCTGCTACATCGTTGATAGCGCTCTGAAAAGGCAAATAGAACATTAAAAGACGAAAAAGGCACATGTTAAAGTGTGGTGTAATCATCTGTGGGTTACGATCAGTCAAAGATCGTAGAAACATTGTCATGAAAATGATCGGCATAACGGCTAAACGGTAAATAAGCATCACATACACCTTGAGCTACACGTGCGTGTTAACTTCTGATCTGCTGCTATATCATTTAAAGCGATTTGGAAAATGAATGATGTTTTTACTGAAGTAACTATAGTTGAAGTATTCCTGTTGAAATAAAAACAATAGAACCCTGCCCAAAATACAACATAAAATGTAATGGATTTAATGGTTATAATGGGAATTGTACTATGGATACTTGTTGTCTACTTGTATGTGATGGATTCTATTGCTGGGATGGTAAATCCTATTGGAATAAAACCCAAAACACACTACAAAGAGGAATTTAATTTAAAAATCTCATTCTAATTAAAAAATTCATTGTTTTTTTTCAGCAGGGATGGTATTTGCATTAAAACCACAGTATCCACAAATTTACCATTTTCTAAATATAGGAACCATACTCCAATTAATAATCTTTAGTAAAACCACAGCAACTAAACATACCATAGTTTCATTATATTCATTATTATACTAGCTATAGTTTATGTTTGTAGTTAAAAAATGGTGATAAGTCCAACAAACACATGGCTTCTACACTTTACTATTTACAAGAACCTTACTACTTACTGGTAAATTGCTGCTAAAACTGGTAAAGGGAATATACAAAATAAAAGAACACTGCTCATAAATACATATAGGCCTAGGGGGCTAATGAGGATAATAGGCTAAATGATCATACAGGATTATATCTAAACTAAACATATGTGTGCTAAACATATAAAGCTCTTAAAGGAGTTGCTCACTGCAAAATTTGCCCCATTGACTTTCCATAGTAGGAATAAAAATGACTATGGAAAGTCAATGGGGGCAAATTTTGAAGTGAACTACTCCTTTAATACCACTGATTCTGTGAGCTACTCGGTGTATTCAGTAGGGTGCTTCAGAGGCATAAGGTATACGACAATAAAACAATGCACAACTGACATAAAGGAAATTTACTTTTAATACTTGAGTACTTTTAAAAGCACGTACTTCTGTACTTTTACTCAAGTAAGAATCTGTCTTTACAACTTTTACTTGTAGTGGAGTAATATTTGACCAGTAGTATCTGTACTTTCACTCAAGTAAGGAAGTTGTGTACTTCGTCCACCTCTGTCTGTTCCTCATACTTATCAATGGTTTGGCGTTGGTACACTTATTTGTATTTTTTGAAAGACACTGCGACTGCTTATATCTTGTGTTTTATATTATATAATAAATAAACTGTTACGTTTTAGCTCAAACTGCCTGAATAGCGTCACGTAAACACAATTATCCTGGCTGTTAAACTGAAATCATAACCCAACACATGTCATCATTGCACAATTACACCCCAATATATAACTTCATAATGACAGTAAAATGTGCGTGCCCATCGTGTCTGCGTGTTGACTCCAATGGTTTCTCATGGAAAGCAACTGATTACCCTGCACGTTGAAAAATTATGCTAAAGGGGTACCCTGCACGTTAAAAGGCGATGTCGTCAATATGTGATGAGTCAGGAGTGAGAATTTGTTGAACATTCACATCTGATTGAACAAAACATATAAAATATTTTATACATGAAATTTATACGTTTTATAAGAGTATTGTGAGAGGAAAAAATGAGGAATTGGTCTTTGATTACATTCATTGGGAATGGTTTGGATTGGTAGTTGGTGGGAATGTAGTTGACAAATATGAGGGCTTATATCAGTTTATACAGTATGTATGTTAACCTACTGTATATATAACATAGACAAACATTTCAGTTGATACTTAAAAGGAAGACAACTGAGAAAATGAAAAGAGCAATTTTTGAGCAATAAGATTTTCCTCTGGGGGTGCTCTTTTTTCAGTCAACGGAGCAACTAATGTAAATGAGACAAAAAATGCATTCAGTGCTGAAAGCCTTGTATGATTGGAGCTGTATGAACATGTGAATTACAAATGTCTATGTGTTTTTTTAAAGCCAATGATGTGCTAAATTTACTCTTTTGTTCTCAGTCACAATACTGGCAAAAAAGCTAAAACAAGATTTGTGTAAAAGTCATTTAAATTTGTGTGATGGAGTTCAGCGAGGGAACGCTAATCCTTTATGCTTATATCATACATCGCACACCTTGACTTTCAAAACAACGCATTTGGATGCTTTGTCACAATTAGAGGATTTTCTGCTTTTGACTTTATTCCTGAAGCATGAATCAAGGTCCTAGCGGACCATCGACCAATCTCACACTCTTGTATGCCTTCAAACGGAAATTTCCTTTTGTTCTTTTCTCCGTGAAGTTTAAGAACTGTCCTTCGCTCTGGCATGTCGTATCCTCTTAGTACTGCTTTTGGTTACAATCTATCAAACCCTCCCCCTTTTGCCCCCTGTTGCCTTTCTTGCTTTCTTTTGCGTATATATTTTGTCATGGGCAATACCAGCATTTCATCAGAATGGCTAACAATACTTATGGGTTATTTCTGTTATGAAGAATGTTTTATGTACATATCACATACAGTATACATCTTATAGGAATAGTTCACTTGAAAGAAAAATTCTGTCATCATGCATCCTCATATTGTTCAAAAACACAAAAGGTATTTTGAGAAATGTCTCAGTGGTTTTCAATGGAAGTAAATGGGTGCCAGTGGTGTTTGGTAACCAATGTTCTTAAAAAAAGTGTTCTGCAGAACAAAGTCATAGAAGTTTGAAAAGACATGAGAGTGAATAAACGGCATCTTGTTCTTTTTCTTGAATATTGATTAGTAATTATGTTCGTCTGTGTACTTTTTCTATTTCTTTAGTCTTTTATAATATCACTTTATGAAATTTATTAGCTGATTTGTCTCAATTAAAATAATTGAATCCATTACAGAACTTGTCATAATGTCAAAACTTTAAAAGAGTCCAAAATGTACAGCATAACAGAAGACTTTAAGGGTCTATACTTTGCCTTTTTATCTTAGCAAACAAGGATTCTGTCTTCCATGTCACAGAGCACACGTTTGCTCATCTGTGATTATACTAAATGAGGCACGCTTTGTTATCTCTGAATTACAAATAGAACTCTACTCGCTGTTAAAACAAAACAGAATCTACTCCAGTATCAAATTTGAGGTTTTGTGTCACTGCACAAATTGATTTTTGGACGCGTGCGATAGAAATTGTAGTTTCATTCTGCCTGCTGGATGGTACAAAGACTTTAATAGTTCCCTCCCTCCACCCCCACACACTCTTGCCGTATTTGGACCCCCAGATAACAGGTAGCTTAATTTCAGAAAAATTGATTTGTACCGTATCATAATTTGCCTTGCCAC
Source organism: Triplophysa rosa (assembly GCF_024868665.1). Taxonomy (NCBI): domain Eukaryota; kingdom Metazoa; phylum Chordata; class Actinopteri; order Cypriniformes; family Nemacheilidae; genus Triplophysa; species Triplophysa rosa. The sequence continues at coordinate 1,786,400 of NC_079914.1, forward strand.
TGATCCGGGTGTTACGGCTGCGCTGGTAGTGGCAATATTACAAATCATCAAAGCACTCTGGAGTCAGATCAATATGAAGTCTGCAGTCAATCTAGTTTATTACTTTTTCACAATTTCAGAATTCAGACTGGCAGAGCAATTCAAGATGAACTTTTAAGAACAATGCAGCGCAGGCGGTGCATCACCCCAGGTGTGAGATCCTATAGAAGGATCTCTTGTTGAATGGGAAACATTCACACCTCCTAATAGCTGTACAATGTCCATTTTTCATTGTTTTTGTCTTGCTGAAATCTCGAGCAGGGCAAATCTCAAACGGAAAGGCCTTAGAAATTAATAAAATATTTTTAAAGGCCACACTTTGGCAACACGAGTGAATTTCTAAGAAGAAGAAAAGTCTAGATTCTGTTTTTAGCCCATTGTGCTATGTACTGTACATTGAATTACATGTACATGGAATTCAATGTATTCCTGACAATATATATGCTTCTGGTAGACACTTACAAAGTGACAATGCTGAGCTAGGGATATTTTACTTAAGACAATACCATAAGAAAGTAAATAAAACTTTTAAAAAATTCAGTCAACACCAAGGTTATAGTTATGCATTAAAAAAAAAGAAAATTCTTTCATTATTCGCTCACCCTCTTGTCATTCCAACCTGTATGACTTTCTCTTTTCTGCAGAAAACAAAATAATATATTTTGAAAAATCTTGGTAACCAAACACTAGCAGTACCCATCGACTTTCATTGTATATGAACACAAAACCAGTGAGACAGTTCTCAAAATGCAATGAGCAATATTCAGGTTTGGAATTACATGAGAGTGAATAAATTATGACAGCATTTTTGGGTAAACAATCCTTTTTAGTTACCACTTTAAGTGGCTTTTAGAGTCAGCCAAATGAATAAATGTAAATAACAGGATTTAGCATCCCCTCTCTAAAACACCCATGCTAGCCTGCTGATGAAATGGCCTTTCCTAAGCCCTTTGCAAAGCCCCACCTTCATGAATATTTGGTCCCTCGAATTTTATCAGAATGTCTGTTTCAGCTTGCCGGAGCAGGAGCTTCACTGCATTTTAATCAGGCCGCGCACTCGGCCAGAACCGGGCTGGAAAAGGTTGGCTTTTCCCTGCACATTAAAATTCACAGTCAGGCTGGATGTACAAATAATAATAATAAATGAAAATGAACAGTGTGTTGAGGCCAAGCCGTTAATATGTAGCCTGACTTCTCGATCCTGAGGGATTGGAGTTATCTGGAGTTGTGGAGCCCTTGGATGCTTTCTGGATTCCTGGGTTAATAAGAACGGCTGCCGGGGCTTCAGAAAAGACACGGCAAAAGTTATGTAAGAACATCAAGGCAAACGGACAGGATTCAATTTTTCCCCAACACATATTTGCTTGTGTTAAAAGGAATGTCTCGGGTTAAGCTCTGGCGACAGAATTTTTGCCATTACGTTGATTACTACAGAAAATTGCTTCGAATTGCTTACTGACCTTGGCTGTGAAAATATTATATCTACTTCTACACAAAGCAAACTCCACCAATAGAAATTACATAGGCAACCAAAAATGCAAGTTAATTCCCCTAAAAACCTTGTTCCACCTCATAATTTTTATAGTTGGTTTAATGAAATTATACTAAATCTCATTTTTTTTGCATTGTGTTTTTTGAGTGATGAGTTGAACTCATATTCTGTGCAATAGTGTTACAGTTCAGTGTTGTCAATTGATTTATTCCTATAGTATTACTAAAACAAGCTAATGCAACAATTCTTTATCTCTCAACTTATTTTCTTTACATGCAGACTATGTAATTGTACTAAACTAAATAAACATAATTGATTTGTACTGGCACTATGTAAATAACGTTTGTTGTATTTGTCTAATTCCTGTTTTATGCTATTAAAACTATTGACAACCGACATTGTTATTGTCAATATTTTCAAATAGTTGTGCAGTTAGATTGTATTTATTTAATTAAGTAATTTCATTATGTGACAATGTTTGTACTAATGTGACAAGTACAGCCAGTACATGTTTAAATTTGTGTTTATATTTTGGTTATCATTTATGTTTATTTTTGTTGAAATTTTATTCAATGCTTAAGTTTTCCTGAATGTGTTGAATCTGTATCTGTTTCTCAAGGTTTCATTAGCCATGGGAAAGAGATTCATCACCACAGGCGTTATTTGTGTCCCTCTCTTATTATGACCTCCTCAAATATCAGACCTCCTTTGTCATACATGAAACATCAATATCTTCTGCCCTTCCCACTGACTGCCTAATCTCATAATACTGCATAACTTAAACCTCACTTACACACACTTAAAGAAAGCAGCATTCAGGCAAGACAGTTTGGATACGTGTAAATTTCCGTCCCTTTATGTCAAACAAAGAGGAAAAAATCTTAATCTCTCTAAATCGGAACACAAAGGCTGGATCAAGCCTTCTTATTCTACCAGCTTACAATGATTCTCTCCGGCTGCCTTTCATTATTTGGGAATGTGATTTCTAATTAAGCACCTGTTTTAACAAAGTGTTGCACCTGAAACAAGGCACTCCAAGCATGTAATGGAGAAAAGCCTGAGAGATTGTGTTTTGTCTCATTCTCAGTGCGTATGAGCGTAAGGGGTGACACAAACATGCCATTTTACCCATCCTGTCGAAGTCTTCAGACAAAATATTCTACTTTCCCTAAAAGACAGCTAAAGCAGTTAGTTCATGACTGAATTTTTATAACTTAAAGCTTATATTTATGCAACTGGCAGACTTTTTTTTTTTAAAGCAATTTACAGGATAGTGCATTCAAGCATTTTTCTCATCTATGGTAAATGGTTTTTCTCACTTTTCTGTCAGCATGTACATTTAAACAAATCTTTCTAAATTTGAGAGCCCACAATACAACTACAACCAGTGGTGGAAATAGCAGAGAGTTTTTTATTGGGGATAAATCATTTTTTTATATTTTTTTAACCATAGATGCATTCTATTTATGTAGGAAATGTGCATAGCGTATTGAGGCCATTTCATGGATAAAAGATGGAAATCTACATTTTAAGGTGGAACTCCATCCCCCCTTAAAGTCCCAGTGAAATTAAAATTGACAATGCCTTTTTTTCATGAAATATTGCAGCGTTTATTGTAAATGGTTGTGGGTCATTCTCTTAAAAAAATGTGCCTAGAAAAACGTGTGCATCGCGACTGCGTCACCCCTTAGACTCACCCCATGTCCCCTTATTTCCATGCCTTGACTATAAACAATAATGAAAAAGAAGAACGATATATTTTGTGATCACTTTCAGATTTTATTGATGCTTCTGAATGATACAAATTGACCCAACTAAAGATTGACAATGTTAAAGAGGATGGAATGTGGTTGGTGAAGTAGAATTTTGGGACGGTTAGACAGGTTAAGGCTTGTAAACACAAAGAACACAAACTATAAAGATAACTATATCAATAATTATATTAGCACTCACACCAACAAATGGTAAATGTATGTTTTTTTATGTTTCTATAAACGTCCAAAAATTCTACTTCACCAACCCCAGTCCATCCTCTTTAGCAGTAATGTTTAGTTGGTTCAGCTGCTGTGATTGTGGTCTTGCCTATTACATCTGTCTGGGTGCTGGTGGAACAGCTGGGCTAAGCAGGTGCAGAAGAGATGGCATGTCAGCTCTGATAATATTGTGATGTGCAACGCTTCACACTGTCAACTTGCCTTCTAGCTGGTTCTCGCTATTCTTGTTGTTACATTATAAGTCCTTTATGTGAGCATGCTGGTTCTAGGTACCACCCATTAATAAAATAAATACATTATTTGACATTGGTTTTTCTAAGGGATTGTCAAATCTGCATTTTCTTTAAGAATGTTGCCTTATGTAGCCTTCTCAGTTGTTTGTGTTGACCCAAGTTGTATGCATTTTTTGAATATCACCGAACCCTCTCTGTATAGGTAAAACGTCGCCTTGGATGATAAGGTTCTATCTGCATTCTGAGTAGTTTTGAGATATTGCGTGTCGGAGCCATATTTAATTTATTATGTTATTATTATTTTTATTTTTCTTGTGCTCTTAAATGTTGAAGTTTTTGTTGGGCTTTATTGTTCTCCTGCACGTTTTTGCTATGGTTACCCTGAGCGTGCGCAGTTGTGGCTTGTTCCGGGGGCTCGTGATTTGTTTTTTGTTCGTTGTACTTAACGTTTTTTTTGAAGAAAACCCGAGTGCGGAGCAATACAAGTTTTTGACCGTTATCTTTAATTCTGGCAATTTAAGTCTGGAGTAAATCAACAAATAAGTTGTTGTACATGCTGCTGGAATTCCTGTGAATGACTTTGTAATCAATAAAATGCCAATTCTTGGACTACAAGTGTAAGTCTTGTTTACAAGAAGTCAGACGCAGTATGGATACGAGTAGAAACTTTGACTACTAGAAGTGGATTAAGTACAAACCATCACATGTACATTACATTGCGCTTCAAAGTTTTTGCATTTCTTACAGCAAAAATTATATGAGGAACAAATATCTTTCATGCGTGAAAAAGATAGAGACCCTGAATGTATTCTAAATGTACAATATCAACATTTTCTGAAATTTGTAAATGGGGATTTTTGGAACAAAAATATTTATTGTTCAAGTTAAGCAGAAATGCTAATTGTTGTATCTAAATGTTTAATCCACAGAAGGTGAGACATGTAAAATTACTTTTTATAAAATGGTCAGTTCTGGTCCTTGATTCTGATTGACTGAGCCGAGTTCTAAACCGTTATAAAATACCCCGATTTATAACGGCTGACCGCATAGCGTAAATATAATTTTATTTACTTTATTATATGAAACCTTGCTACGCATAACCGTTTTATAAAAGCAATAAGCTCCACGAAGCAGTAGGTTACAGTGCATCTTATAACAGCTTAGGGGGTTTTAGGCAATCCGTTTCTGCTTCTTGGGGCTTATTGCTTTAGTGGAGATGTGTATGACTGAAATAACATGAAAATGTTTTTGGTTGTAATTAAGACTGTTGACATTGTTTACTATTTGGCCTTTAGGCCTTAATATTGTAAAATTTAAGTCATTATGCTGTGATGCATTCTGACTTCTTTACGATGCTGAAGTTTGCGATAGTGAAGTTTAGGTGTGTCTGTTTGTTCACGGCATTAAGGTGATGGATGTTAAATAAATGGTGGCTACAACGCTGGATTTGGAGATCATTTGAAACTGATAGATTGCATGGTCCCAGCGCTAAAAGATGCCGGACATGAACTGCACGTGGTAAGTGAAACTAAAGTCCTATTCGCACAGGATTAGTATTATCTGGGGACCTCTCAGGTTCTGGTCATTTGTAATAATCGCAGAGATTGTCTGTGATCTTAATCCCATGCGAAACGGCCATGTCTGTAATTTGTCAAGTAAAAATTCCCCCACATATTACCTATCATATTTTGACGAACACCGAGGTCCTGTGATAATATTAGTCCAGTGCGAATCGGCATCTCTGCGATTTGAAATTTTGAACAAGATTTGGCGGGATCGTATCTCATTTTTTCAAGGTTTCTGTGCACCTTTTCAGTCATTTTACGCAAAGAATGGAAGCTGCGTTGGAGTGTTTTCACAGTATTTTGGGTGCTGGGTTATGTTGCTACATACCAGACAACAATAATATTGGCAGAGAGAAAATATTCACTGTAAAAAAACATGACAGGATCAGAAGAGCGAAACAAAAAAGAAGGAATATATGGAGATGGATGACATGCATGGCAGCATGCGGTAAAGAACATTCTTCTGTTTACATACAACTACACCTACAATGACAAGACTTTCAAGTAGGGCTGTCAACGGTAACACGTTAACGCATGCGATTAATTATTTCAAATTAACGCGTGAAAAATATTTAATGCAATTAACGCAGCATCCGTTTGTTTTGACATCCTTTGTCTAGCATTACATTATGTAATCACGCTCTTATTCGTGTACAGGCTTTTAAACCACTTAAGCGCCATTTGAAAAAGTTGCTTTGACATGTTCAATGAAGATAGACAGCTTCTAAACTGTGGGACGCGGAAAAACGCAACGCGAGGTCCAGTCTGGTGTGTGCAGTAACGGGCTAAAGGCTGCGTTGGTGAATCTCTGTCAGACAGCGCATCTGTGTTGAGGTCTCTTTCGTGCCACACTGTAAAAAAAAATTTGTTTACTCAACTTAAAATTTCTAGTTATCTTTTTGCACTTAATAAGTTAAGTTTAATTTACTTAAAATATTAAGTATTTTCAACTTAAAACGTTTAGTTGACATAATTAAACTATTTGATCCAACAACTTATTTCAAGTTGCCTGGACTTGCAAAGTTTATTTGAAACACGTTAACTTACATTTTCAAGTTATCTATACTAAAATGTATGTTCTTTGAACTTAATCTGGCATATTTTCTCAACTTGCAATAGCACATTCAACCAAATAAATAACAGATATTTTCCATTTAAATGATTTTATTGTCCCTTACATATTATTAATAAATGTCAAGGACAAAAACAAAACTTACATTTTTAACATTTAAAAATGGTTAACATTTGTGAACATTCACATGAAAAAACCTTAACTATAAAATAGCTTTGTAAACATAGCTGAAAACATAAAGTGTCACATTTAAAGCGTTACATACACAAAATTACACATCTACTTCAGTTACTCACTCATTTCATGCATGAAAACTAGAAAACAAATACACACACAACTTTGGAAATACAAAACTTTTCTCTTAGTAGAAATGCAAACAATTCTTAATCTGTAAAAACAAACTAAAAAATATACTGTACATTATAAAGAATATAGAAAATACTGAAAAATAACAAAACAATTTCTCAAATAAAACAAATAAGAAATCTGTCAAATAAAACAATACATGAAAAAAGTATGTTTCAAAGATAAATGAAGGGCCTTTAAATTTTGGAGCAATATGAGATTAAGGATCTAACAATAAGATTTTTCACATTAATGAAACCACTATAATTACGAAATAACTTTAAAACAAATGAAAGCTTAAAAACTTTTCCAAGTAAAATTTAAACAGATTCTTGGAATAAATGCATAACACCTTACCTCAACATCTTTAATTCAACAATGTATTTTTAAGCGAGTGCACTCTTGAACTACAAGTATCAGCACTGATGTTCATCAGCAGCCTCTGAATCACCTCAAAGGTGTATCTGAGGTTTTTTGGGTAGTTTATGTTGAGAGCATACAGCAATCCCATCATGTTCACATACGCATTTGGTATGTCACCAAGTCCTCGCAGAACAACTGCTTCCTCGATTACAAGGGCCACATCACTAGAGCTGCATGGAATGGGGTCTGTAACATCTGCCACCACTGTGAGGATTCCAAGAGTCATGCCCCTGGTCATCTCTTCTTCAGAATCTGTGTGCTGTATTTAAGAAAATGACAAACTTCAAAATGTGCTTTCACACATACATCACTAAACATCAAAGACTTGAACACAACATGAGTACACCAAATCTTATTTACCTTCAACAAATCATACCTTATTTTAAAGCCAACATGTACTTTCATGACAAGTGGTGCTCGAATAACTACGCTGATGCATTGTTGCCACACATTATTTATTCCACTTAATTATTTTGTAATAATGAGATATGTTGTTAAAACAGGAATGTGTGTGGCAGCAATGCATCGAATGCACCATCAGAATAGTTCTCAATAATTAATAATTGTTTTTCATGGGGATGTACAGAAATGTCAACATTTACTCAACTCAACTTTATTTATATAGTGCTTTTTACAATTTTCATTGTTACAAAGCAGCTGTACATGAGACATATTGACTATAAGCAAAACAATTAAAGTTATACCTGTAAAAACAGGTGAAAGCACAGAAGACAGACATACCCACATACAAACGCTCCACACACACACACAATATGCACACGTACTAACACACAGACACACACGGACGCGCAGACACACACAGACAAGCACGCGCACAGACAAGCACGTGCGCACACAGACACACGCACAGAGAGAAACACAAGTCAAAAATTAAACAGACTATAAATTCCTATATGCAATATCAATTATGTAAAACTTTCAGATTAAAAAACTTCAGACTTTACAAAAATGTTAAAAAAATTAATAAAACGAAAACTGTCAATTAGAGTCCAACAAAAAAGGAATTTCCTTCAATATGGTTTAAAAAGCTTACCAAGTTGAGACCCGAAGAAGCTGAATGATAAATGCCAAGTGTACGATTTAGCAAATTTTAGTCAAAGGGTGACTACGTTGAAGATGCTAAAATATAACAGAAGTCATTTATTTTGAATGCTTTAAGCCACAACATAAATACCATAGTACCAACAGTGTTGTTCAATGGTTTTGATGGGTTTTCCATTATTCTAAAATTTAGAGAAAAAAATTGAAATAAAGAATAAGTGATCCTAAACTTTTGACCGGTAGTATACTCCATCCACATCCAACTTCTCAATTGCCTCCAACATGCATTATTTTTCCACATACCTCACAGATCTTGACGAATTGTGAAGGATTCTCGCGCATGATCCATGGCAGTCCCTGCAGTACTGCAATCCTCTTCCGTTGATTTGATGCCTCCCCCCCAAAAAAAAGACTTTACTGATACAGATAATGTAAGAAGTTGCTTTACTGGCCTGAGGCCAGTTTTAGTTGTTTTTTACCTTTGTTCATTTTCAGAGCACAAATTAATATATTTTTGATGAAATCTGCAGAAGAGTTGTTTTGGTGTTGATAGTGTTTTGAAGGAGGTGAGGATGAGTGGTGACGAGTTGGCAGATAGCAGCACCATCCATCCAACACAAGAGGGGATGTTTTTGCATGGACTTTGTCCAGGTTTATATCGGTAAGTTTCAATAGATTTGATTGTCTATATATGCCCATTATGTATTTGCAGTATTTATTTTATGTTAGCTATTATAAAAATTACAATGGCGATGACTAGCAATACACAAAATTAGTACAAGACACAATACACACGAATAGGTGAGTTAGATGGTTTGTTTTTCTAAGACTGATTATGTGTATTATGCTTAAAGACAACATTTATCTTTATGAATCTTATGCATAGAGAATAAAAAGGGATGCTCTATTAGATCGGTCGCTGATCAGAATTGGCTGAAAATAACATTTTATGACTCGATCGATACTTACTAAATTTGCGGATCTCACAAATTGATTGCAAGTTAATGACATCACTGCGCGAGGACATGCATGATTTGGCGCCATAGTCACGTCATGTGAAAGAGCGAGCCGAGAGCCAGTGCACTCTCTCTAACTGAGTGTGACTTTATTCTGTGTTGCGCAGACCTATTGGCATATAATGTACAGGCACCGCGGCAGCACCCTAGTGAGTGATGTCATATGCTGATCGGTCTGCGCAACACAGAATAAAGTCACACCCAGATAGAGAGAGTGCACTGGCTCTTTGCTCAAATATGCCAGTCTCTGTCTCTCTCCCTCGCATATTAACGAAAAGCAACTGACACGATAACAAAAGGTTTGAAAACAGAATCCATGTTGCACGTGGCACATTCAGAGAATATTTTTACCTGAATTACTGTTGAGTGAGTTGTGTAAAAATACAGGCAAAATTTTCTTCTCTGACAAGCACATGACGCAGGTGACAAACTACACTAAGTAAATGAAAATCAAACCTATCCAATGATGAAGCGGTTTCCGTGTTAACTTCTTTCTTTTGCGATGTCTGTGATTAATACAAACACAATGCGTACTAAACGTCTGATAATGTCCAATTTGTGACAATGACGCATTTGAAACTATTCATTTAAATGAACGATTGAATTAACTGACCTGTCAAATACTGAACTCGCAAGACTCACTGAATCCATCAAATTAGTCGCTCAAAACACCTCAGAAAGTAAGTGTTTTTAGAATAACAACTAATTCAGGTAAAAATATTCTCCGAATGCACCATGTGAAACATGGATTTGATCTTCTAAAGTTTTGTCATTGTGTCATTTGCATTTTATTAATATGTGCAAGGGAGAGAGACAGGTCAGAGCCTGGCATGTCTGACTTCATCTGGTGCTGCCCACACCGATTGGCATATGACATCAACGTTTCCTGAGAGCCTTTTGAAAGCATGCAGAGCATTTTTTGGAAGTCGCCAAAACATTTTAATGCAGGAGTAATAAGGACTTTTTTTAAAAGATATGCGTATGTGCTTTTTATGACTTTAGATAGTACAGTAGAGAGCTGACAAGAAAGTGCTGGGTGAAGAGAGGGGAGCGGGACTGGCAAAGGACCATGCAAGACGGGAATCGAACTCGGGTCACTGTGAGCGACTAGCGCTATATGTCAGCGCACCGACCACAAGTCCATTGTTGGAGACATATGGACTTTTTTTGGAAGTACTTCTAGATTACAACTTGTCTTATGAACGTCTACATGCAGTGACATTGTAAAGTTTGTTATTTCACTGTTAACATTATTAGAATTTTTCAAAATAAAGAGTAATCATGCGCAAATGTTCATCTGAAATAGTTTTTTTCTTATGTATTTGGGTGGGAAAAGCAGTTCTAAATTGATAAACGTTATTGTAGTTTATTACACGGCTCATTTGAATGCTTGATTCTGATTGGCCAGTCGCGACATTCCAAGGATTGTTCTTTTCTAATAACAACCGCTCAAAACTATTAACACCCTGTAACCTGGACGCTGCAAATCATTTTGAGAGGGGCAGTTTAATATTACACAAAAATGAGTTATAAATATGTATTTTAATAACATATAGGCCTATGATATTATATTTACGAATGATTAAACCAATTTGCCTGTTCGTGAAGTTTGAACGTCTTTCTTACTTTAAAACCGAAACTAAACGGCTTTTCCTTGCGGAAGGTCTGCATTCGGTAAAAATGAGCTAATAAAATATTTCAAATTCACATTTCATGTCCAGTTTATTTCTCATGTGGCAAGTAGCCGTGTAATAAGCGGGATAATGTACAAGCAGCCAGCTGTTATCACAGAAATAAGCCCCTTCAGTGTGATACAAGACCCTCCGCTTCGCATCGGGTCCTGATCACACTGTCAGGGCTTATTTCTGCGATAACAACCAGCTGCCTGTACATTATCCCTTACATGTTGTATTCACTCATTGTCATTTGTTTACANATACTTCACCGTTTGGACCTTCATCGGCATCTGTCGCACTCACTGTGATTACTGATGTACCCGGTGGTGTATTTTCAGGCAGAGTAACCTTATAAACAGACTGACTGAATACTGGCACATTATCATTTGCATCTAGAACAGTAATGTGTATGACAGCAGTACCAGATCTCTGTGGTGTACCACCATCAGTTGCTATGAGTATCATGTCAATATCCTTCTGTTGTTCACGATCCAGTTCCTTTTCCAGTACAAGCTCAGCATATTTTCCTCCATCTGCAGTCTCACGTACACTTAAAGCAAAATGTTCATTTTTCTGTAGTGAGTAGCTCTTCACTGCATTATGTCCAGTGTCGGAGTCATGTGCCTCAAGCAAACGGAATCGCTGACCCTTAACTGCTGATTCTGTGATTTCAAAGTTAATGCGCTCATTTGGAAAACGAGGTGCGTTGTCATTTATATCCTGAATTTGTAGTAAAATGCGATGCACTTCAAGAGGATTTTCTAGTACAAGCTCATAACTGAGAATGCAGGAAAATCGTGAACCGCAAAGCTCCTCCCGGTCTATTGTCTCTGCCACGATTAAATTGCCAGAATTTAGATTAATATCACAATACCGTTTGCTGTTATCCTCGGTGTCTATTCGAGCCTTTCGATCGGACAGTTGTTTTACATTAATCCCGAGATCTTTGGCCACATTTCCGATCACATATTGGCGCTTCATTTCTTCTGGAACATTGTAGTTCAGATCTGCACAAAATATGTTCGTAGGAAACACAAGGAGAACTAAAGATGCACAAAAAGGAACTGAGAATCCGTTTTCCATATTTGGAGTGTTAATGTTGATAAGTTTATTTATCCAACGTGTACTCTTAACGCTTAGGCTACTGTAAAAAAGAAATTCCTATCGTCGACGGACGACTACTCCATTTTGTGCTGCTTTCATAACAGATAGAGCTGCTGTTGCATATATTAAATGTAGGAGGGGAGACGCATTACTCTGCACTGTTGGTGAATAGCGACACTCTGAGTATGTTCTTTATATCGCAATATTCGTGTATTTTACGAAAAACCGAGAGGAATAAAGCAAGCTAGCCACAGAAAGTATTATTACTGTATATTCAAATGCATTTTTAAACGTCATATACTTTAAAGTGAATGATTTTGGAAAGCGATTGAAAATATCACGTCTTCAAAAGCCTAAAGTAAAAAAGTCTGCACAGGCACTTTCCGCGTTTATGGTGCTGAAACCAATTGACTTCGCTTAAATTAGTGGACGAAAACATAGCTTTGAACTACTTTTACAAAATCAACTTTTTAAATAAAATATAAGCGTTATTATTCAGTTCTTCAACCAATTAATAATTATTTTTTATAAGTGAGATGTAATTTTACATTTGTTATAAAAATTCATTTAACCTCTGAAAGTGACCGAAAACAAATACGCTACTTTACAAACGGCTTAGAAGAGCAATGGATATTATGAGAATGCCTGATAAAGGCGTATAGTTCCTTAACAAACTGCCTAAAGAAAATAATTAAAAAATCATTAAGTTAACCTCTTTATATTTTCCAAAACTGTACGCAAAATGTGTACGACTTGCAATAAATTATGAGAACAAATATTTTACAACTGAAAAATCCCCATTTGTTTAAATATTTTGCAAAAGAAAAATCTCCGTTCATTTAAATATTTTGCAAAAAAAGACCTCCGTTTATTTAAATAAGTTTCACTACTAAGTGTTTTTAGATTCTCTGCAATAAAAATCAGCCCAAACAGGTAAGTTATACCTATGATACACAGCTGTTCAGGCTTGTAAACTGTGACTATTTATATTGTAATAAGTGAGGTTCTCTTTGATTGCTCATTTCATTGCAAGATGTCATAATATTTTAACTGGTGGTACTTTTTCTAAATACTGTATATTGAAACAAGGTTACATGAATTATTGTAGTAAAGAGTCCACGTGAGTGAATTATCTCTTACCTCGTCGTCGTCCTCTGTCCCGTCTAGTGTTATCATGCTCGGTTCAAAGTGTCTATAGTTTTCCTGTTTTAGAGTGCCCTCAGCTGGAAGTGTGTTGTCATTATACGATCTAACGAACTTGAAGTCACTGGTGCGGGATCCCGTAGTAAGATACGCGTCGTAATTGTATGTGCTGCGGAGAGTTCCTGTTCCATCCACATCTGCATAGTTAGGAGGCAGATAGGCACTGGGCACTGCCACTGCTCCATCAAACAACAGTCTGGGCTTTCGCCTGCGACAAACTTTTAGGGACAGAATCAGTGTAATAAATGTTAGGAAAAAGGTGGACACGGAAACTAATGCAATGATCAAGTATGACGTTAATTTAGAGTTGCTCTCCTCATAAGTCATATCTTTAAGTTCTGGAACTTCACACTGTAAAAAAAAATTTGTTTACTCAACTTAAATTTTCTAGTTATCTTTTTGCACTTAATGAGTCAAGTTTAATTTACTTAAAATATTAAGTATTTTCAACTTAAAACGTTTAGTTGACATAATTAAACTATTTGATCCAACAACTTATTTCAAGTTGCCTGGACTTGCAAAGTTTATTTGAAACACGTTAACTTACATTTTCAAGTTATCTATACTAAAATGTATGTTCTTTGAACTTAATCTGGCATATTTTCTCAACTTGCAATAGCACTTTCAACCAAATAAATAACAGATATTTTCCATTTAAATGATTTTATTGTCCCTTACATATTAATAAATGTCAAGGACAAAACTTCTTAAATAGTTACATTTTTAACATTTAAAAATGGTTAACATTTGTGAACATTCACATGAAAAAACCTTAACTATAAAATAACTTTGTAAACATAGCTGAAAACATAAAGTGTCACATTTAAAGTGTTACATACACAAAATGACATATCTACTTCAGTTACTCACTCATTTCATGCATGAAAACTAGAAAACAAATACATACACAACTTTGGAAATACAAAACTTTTCTCTTAGTAGAAATGCAAACAATTCTTAATCTGTAAAAACAAACTAAAAAATATACTGTACATTCTGAACAAAATCTACAAAATTTATCCACATTGAAGTTTTCCTGAAAACCACCAAGTGAGTGCGCACCCAAATTGTCAGCAGACACATAAAGTACAGTACCTTGAATATTGTCTCCCAGTTTTTGAACATATATTCCTTGTTTTTCTAGTACTTCTATGTCTTTTAGCAATGGCTCAAGAATTGCACTGTACCCATATTTTTTCACATCACTGCTGTAGGAAAGGCAAGCCAGATATATTGATTGCACAGATGATCTATACTGAATTGGTAAATTTAAAAGCACCCAATAAACCGCACAGATCTTATGTTTTTTTCTAGATGTTCCTAATGTATTACATACTTCAAAATCATCTATGTACAATCCCAAAGCTATACTAAGATTGTCTGAAGAAAGCAACTGATTCTCTTTACAATAAAGGCCGTCCTTGTATGACTTAAACTGGGCACAATCTGGAAAAATTTCCCTGTCTTCTGTCTGCAAAAGTTTATCTAGAACATCATTACGGTTTAACAGCTCTGACAATATTTGCAAAATAGGAATATAAACAAACTTTCTTGAAGACGACACATCTAGAACATATTCAACAGGCTCAACCACCTTAAAGTGTTCCTTGTAAAAAATTGTCCTTTTATATTCTGTGCCAAAATGTCCACTCTTTGTCAGAGAACTCAATGGATTCGCTTTCACAATTATCTCTTTAATGGCACTGATAACTGTATCACTTACTGCACATTTGTGCTTGTTCAAAACATCTTCAATTATTTTTGGAGCAAACTCTTCTGCAACCGAGAAAATGCTGGCAAGTTCATTTACAATTTCCTGGGTCGCTGCTTTGGAAACATGAAGAACTGTTTGCAACCGAAGAAAGAATGATGCTAGTTTGTGATGTAGCAAGTCTTGGACATTTTCATCACACAGTAAAGATAATGGAGATGCTGGGATATCAAGATCATCCAAATTTGTTGAATCTTCTTCCAAAGCAGTATTTCCAAAGTCTGGAAAACCTGGAGTGCAAGCTTGATAAATGTCTGTACGAAGATTTGTTACTCCACACTGCTGATGTTTTTTACTCTTATGAGCATGAAATGAACTATATACTCTAGACTGAAAGCTGCAGTTTTGAAAAGGACATCTCACACACTCTCGATTTCGGAGATGAGTCTTTAAATGTGTGAAATATTGAGTAATGCCACAGCTCTCTGAGAAAGCACAAAGATCACACTTCAATGTAAACGCTGCAGCACAGAGCCGGACAGATTGTTTATGGTCCCTAGTCAAATGTTTTCTTAGACCAAACTCAGTTCTAAATGAACACACACAGTCCTTAAATATGCAGGGAAGTGGACAGTTACTTGCGTGATGGCAGTGCTTCAACTTGTAGTGCTTTATGAGTATACGTTGATTAGTTGGCGTGTAACAGCAAAACTTGCAGCTCCATTTCATTGGTTAAGGGTAAATGCCCCACACTGACTGTTTCTATGAAGAAAAGAAAAATAAAGTCAATCAACATTTCATAACCAGAGCACACAATAAAGATCAGGACTAGAGTAATAGTTTCTCACTAAATCTCTTGATATATTTTTATTGACATGTATTTGAAAAATCAGAGCAGAGAATTTTAATTCCACTGAAAGTTAGGTTTTAATGTTAAAATCGTTAATAAAAGCTGAATAACAGGGCCCGTATTCACAAAACAACTGAAAAGTAGCTCTTACCTTGCAAATTGAAGATAAACCCTTAAAAAAGGACAGATAGGCTATAATGGTTTGGACTAGGGTGGTGCCATCCTGATCTTGTACAAACACGCACATGTAGGTTTTAAAAACAGAAAAGTGGTGTTTAAAATATAATATTTTTATACTTTTCAATTAACTTCTCAGCCCATAATAGCTCATTCACGTCCTGCATTATCTTGAGGTTCACTGAGTTTTAATGATTCACTGATCTCCTGACTAAATAGTTGCAATTGTTTAAACAAATGGGTTCAAATTAGTCATTCGTTTGCTAGTGGTTCTGATCACAATGTGCGTTCCTGGTGAACTCGCTGTGTACAGTATAACGCGGATTTAACCAACCAACTGCACTGCGTAAAACATTACAATGATGTACCCCGCGTTAGTTTTAAGAACCTTTGAAAAATTGATAAAATATTTACAGCCGTGAAATACAGCTAATAATAGCTCTTGTAATGCAAATTCACATCGCCTCACGGCGCTTATAACAAAACAGCGCCTCCTTTGTGGCGTAATGCCGCAACTGCAGTTACAAATAACAGTCCATAGAGTGCACGCAGTGTTTTTTGTGAAGACAGACGAGTCTGAAGAGGCACAAAATTTAATTATACAGAAAAATCGTGGACTACCAACCTGGAGTTATTAAAACGATTTATGATCTTATATGTGAAAATACAAGCAGATGAAGTATGTGAAATCACACGAGCTGTTTTACTTAACCACTTCAGTAACGTTATGCTACCATTTGCCAAAAGCGTGTTTCACTTGCACACAAAGCTACTCTAACGGTGTTTTTAAACGCAAATTTGTTTATTCATGTCAATGACACCGGAATAATATCATAAGTACTATGATCAAAGTTTTTTAGCAATGGGAGCGATCGCTTACATCTTTGTCGTCGGACTCGGCTCAGCTGCTAAATAACTTTTCAGTTCACGTTAAGCGTCCAGCTCGGACACCGGAGGTTTATGAAAATCCTGCCGTACCATTTACACAGTTTTACATTGAATTACATTACATTTGTCCATCTAGTTGTTACTGTACGTTACTCACGTGTCAACGCTGATTTGCCTGTATGGTGATTAGACTGACTAGTTTTGGCGCAAAGAACCTGAACACGAACAGGAAAATTAATGAAGGCGCGTTACGTTCCACACCACGTTTTCCCGCTCTGTATTTTGGCATTTATCCATATTTAAATTTCACATAAAAAACTGAATTCGGTGCAGATTACTTTACTTAATTACACATTCTTTGAAATATTGTGATATTAATTTGAATAAGGGAGGACAGATATCCTATACCTCCATGTAAAATTAGTCTAGCAGCCACCCCCGCCTTTTAGCAACAAATAATGTACGTCGTTAAATGAATTGTAGAAAAAGACGTACTAGATTACTAGTTTTATTGATTTTTTAGCTTTAATTTTCAGACTATCAACTATAACTGTTAACTGG